>NC_056688.1:36994015-37297045 GCF_018350215.1 Panthera leo | reverse complement strand
AACTTGATGATATTGAATCTTCCTACCCTTGAACCTTGAATATCTCTCCATTTATTTACACCTTTTTAAATTTTTGTCACCAGAGTCTTAGTTTTCCTCATGTAGATTTTAGGTTGATTCTAATGTAAATGGTGTTATGCCTCTAATTCCAAATTTTGGTTATTCATTTCTGGTACATAGGCAAGAAATTATATTAACCTTATCTTGCAACCTTCTATAATCATTTATTAGTCTTAGTTCCAATTTTTTTTGTTAATTCTTTCAGATCTTGTTCATAAGTAATCATGTCACTTGTGAACAAAGGCAATTTTATTTCTTCTTATCCAAACTGTGTGCTTTGTTTCCTTTATGTTTTATTGTGTTAGCTGAGACCCCCAATATGATGTTGGAATGTTCCAACAGGAGTGGTGAGAAGGACGTAGTTACTTTTTAAAAAGAAAACATTTCATTATTTCATGAATGTGATGGCAGAACGAGGCAATTTAGCATCAGATTAGATTAAAATATGAAATGTAATCAGGTAGAGAAGTCTCTTGTAGAAAAATTTTACAGAGAAAACCAATTTAAATATTCTTTGCAGACAGTAATTCCTGATTTATATAATGGATCAAAATGAGATTTTTTTTTTTCTGTTCTATTTAAGTCAGTGTCCATAAACCACATAAATCAATTGAATGGGGAAACCTCTCTTATTTCAAGTACAAGGAAGGCCTCCAAAGGAATAAAAAAAAATCCATGAACACCCTTCCCCCCCCAACACACACACACGGGAACATATAAAACATGTAAAATGTTTTCCTACTTCCGAATTTAGTTTGATAATAAAAAGTAATTAAAAAAAATCAAACATTTAGTGAATATTATGGAAAGAAATGGAGAAAGGAGAGCCAAACTAAAGGGAAAAGAAAAAAATACCTCTTGAGCCTAGTTACGGACTACCCAGATACCACGGCTGTATTAATATTTTTTTAATGAAAAAACAGAAGATATGAAGAAGTAGTAAAAACGACATACCAACCTGTTTACAAGATGAATGCAGACACACATTTATTTGACACTGAGGTTGCAATCAGGTATTAGACACAATTTAATGGGAGAGACAATTACAGTGACATATCAAATCACAACAGGGGAGGCATACATACAGAGCAACAGAGGAACAAAGGGAAAAGATAATAGATATCTGGAAGATCACACACACACACACACACACACACACACACACACACACATACACACACACACACACAACATGAAGCTCCATATAAAAGACAAAAGCCTACAGCCAGCAGAAACACAGACATGATTCACACACCACTGTCCCATTTTAAGGTGGAAATCCTACTATAATTTTGTTACATAGGTGTTTTTGACTTTACATGATTCTTCCATTTGGAAGCATGGATGATCTTGCAATATTAATTTTTCACACACAAAAAAGCAGAAGTTAAGCCCTCTGGAGAAAGTTCAGTTAAAAAAAAAAAAAAAAGACATTTTAAATGGAGTAACATCACCATCTTGTGGTGTTTCAGAATATTGACTCTGCTTTTTAACGACATTTTGAGTTTATGTAGTTCTACGTAAAATATAGCTAACTTGATTATTTGTGAAAATAATCTAGATTATATATGACATTACCAGACTCAGAACAAGAACAAAGAAGTGATCCATCTACATACATTTGTAATTAACTTTCCATGAATTTATTACCTACAGATTTCTTTTTTTGTATTACAGTTCCTCTGTTACTTTCTTGCACTCTACGAAGTAATAAAAAATGGGGACCTCTGCCCCCTGCCCAATGCTTATTTTGCTAAAATCCCTTCCCTCAGGGGACTGAGACCCTTTCGGTTATCTACAATGTGGAATAAAATCTCTAAAAATGCATGCTTAGGAATGTTAATATATACTCGGTTCTATATTTGATGTTTTTTGCTTCCTGGCTTGGTTCTTTAGCATATAAGGTTTCATTATTTGTCAGTTTAGGATTTAGTAGCATTCCCTGAACTGGCTCTGATGTGCCCAAACTGCGTAACTAGAACATAAAAGTCAGGATTATGAGAGATAGCTCCCATTCGTCAGATGCTTACAGTCTCGCTGCGGATGTAGACATACACACAAGAACCACATGAACAAAACAAAACAAAACAACAAAACAAAACAAAACAACAAAACAAGGTTACATAGAAGTTATCTTGAAATGCCATATCACGTTTTGCAGTTCTTTCCCTCCAGCTTTTGCCTCAGTCATTAAATTGATCTGATAAACTCATTAGGGAAGGATTTACTAGGCCCTTACCATTTTCATAATACTTGGTGCCATGAAAGATATAGTAGAAGGTGCAGGAAAAAAAGATTCAAGGCATTTATAATCTAGTTGGGGTGACTAACAAAATGTCTTAGAGAATGTAAATGCTTGCAGCTATAACATAATACACGAAAGTTATGTATGGAAAAAATGGGAGTTTTGGGTTTTTTCAGGCTCCTCATTCATACTTTAAATATATTCTAAAATATAAACATAAAGGGTGACTGGGTGGCTCATTCAGTTAAGCCTCCAACTTCAGCTCAGGTCATGATCTCACCATTTGTGAGTTTGAGCCCCACGTTGGGCTCTGTGCTGACTACTCAGAGCCTGGAGCCTGCTTTGGATTCTGTGTCTCTCCCTCTCTCTCTCTGCCCCTCCTCCACTCATGCTCTGTCTCTTTCTCTCAAAAATAAATAAACATTAAAAAAATAATAAATAAAATATAAAGATAAGATCAAGAAAAGTCAGAAATGACTGAAGAAAAAAAAACCATAACACCACTCCATTAACCCAAGTATTTAGTATTTTGGTGTACAAAAGTCTTTTTTCCCACTTCAGAATCCTTAAAAACTATTGTGTAGGAGAATCTGTAGCTGAAGAGCTTAAGATCATATGTTGAAATTAAGACAGGACAGTGAAGGTCTTTACTTTTTTTCTTTTCTTTTTTTTTTTTTAAAAAAAAAATCGAATTAGAAAATACTTAGAAATGAATCTGACAAAAGGCTCAAGTTTTTCTTGAAGAAAACTTCAAAATAAGCAGAGGAACATAAAAGACGCTTGCTTAAGCTCTTGATTAAGTTCTGGGGCGCAAAGTCATAATACTATAAAGCAGTAAATTCTCCTCAAATTAATCTATAAATAGAAGGCAATTGCCATTGAAATTCCAGCTTTCCAAAGTGGCCCTAAAGTTAATTTTAATAACTAAATATTAAATAAAAGTTAACATTTTTTTCTGAAAAAAAAAAAAAAAGGAAGTGGGCAAAGTCACACTATACAATTAAAACTAAAATTGCCTGATGTTGGAAGAGGAAGATAAAGACAGATCAGTGAGGCTAGAAAATCCAGAAACAGGTTAAGTTATGTAGTATAAGAATTCTGTAATATTCCAGATCAGTAAGGAAAGGAAAGAGTGAATTTGACATCCTTTTTGGTAATAATTGACCCAACATTAAAAAGTAATTTACATTCTTACTCTGTTCCAAGTACCATCCAATTTCTAGATGGATCAAAGTTTTAGCTATTAAAAATTGAAATAATAAAATTACTGAAAAAATAAATGAATAATTATATAACCTTACAATGGTAGACTTTTCTAAATGTGACCTTAAAGATAGAAACCAGCAAGCAAAATTTGGTTGGTTTTATGAACTTAATATTAGTTGAGTAAATAAATGTTAAAAAAATCTGTGAACTTTTTGGGAAGAGAAATGAACGGTGACAAATTACAACACATATAGGAGGCCAGCTTATTCTAATGTCTGTCATACAAGAGATCTTTTCTCTGCCCCAAAGAGGCAGGCCAGAAGCTACACATGGAGACACCCTGTAAAAGCCCCCCCATGAAATTGACAGAGGAAGCCTGAACTCAGATAGTTGCCTTATATAGAAATGACAGCTGCTGTCTAAAGTAGCCTTAAGGGAAGGACTGTTTGTTTGTTAATGTTGTAATTCCTTTTACTTATTCCTGTCTTCAGTAAAGTTAAGAGGCAGAACCTGTTTTCGGCTGTGATAAAGAGAATTAAGCAAAACCTTTATCCACGCTTATAAAATGAGAGGAGTAACCCCACTTGAACCTCTCCAGAAAAGCATATGAAATTGGTATGGGGCACCACAGTTTTCAAAGCAGCTCTGATGTACGGCCACACTGAGAACCACAGCGTTAGAGGCTGGTGTGAGAGGGGTGGCGGCAGCGGGTCTGAGGTGATTCCACAGGCACCTAATTGTTGGCAGCACAGCCAGCTGTGTGCAGGGGTCCTTGGCTAGGAGGATAACCACAGTCCAGACTCGAGAAGGAGCATGAGCCAGACGCTGACAAGAGAATGGAAATGGTATGCTTCCTGGAGGGTACTCCTAGGAGGGGACCTGTGACCTCGCCTTTATGATCATGGTCTTTCAGGTTACATAACAATTCTTGTAAAGAACTGTCTACAGAGAGACGTATCTAAGCTCTGGGAGTCTGAAGTCACATGATATCAGAACGATGCATTGACTACAGTTGATAGTGATTAAAGCTACTGCCCTATTTGTGATGTATGCATGAGTTAGAAAGATAGGAAAATCTGAGAACCTTTCCAGATAAAAGGATAGTAAAGAGATATAACAATGAAACATTGTATGAGATAATGGAGTGGAAACCAAGTTACCATAAAGGCTACCATTGAGACAATTGATGAAATTTGAATATGGAAGGTGGAGTCCATAATAGTGTTGTATTAATGTTAAATGTCTTGATTTTGATAATTGCCATCCAGTTCTGGAAGAGAATGGCCTTACTTTTAGGACAGAAACATGCAAGGATTCAGAAGTAAAGATGCATAATGTCTCCAACTTACACTCAAGTGGTTTTAAGTAAAAGGCACATATAAAATATATATACAGAGGAAAAAAAACACATAGGGCAAAATGTGGCAATTGACGAATTTGGATAATCGGTATACAGGAATTCGTTTTCCTATTCTTTTAACTTTTCTGTAAGTTTGAAATTATGTTTTAAAAGTTATCAAAACAAAAAATAAATAAATAAAAAGTTGCCAAAGAAAAACTCAACATGAAAAGAGTCCCAAAGAAGAGAATACAAAGAGTTTGATACAGGAGAAAGTTGGTAGGGCTGGAATGTGTTGAAGGATTGTAGGACAGCAAACAATGAGGAAGAGAGGAGGGAATAGAAGTAGGGGTCAAATTGTGCAGTTTTCACAGGCCCTGGTAAGGAGTTTGGATTTAATTCTAATAGCAAGTCACTATAAATTTCTGAGCAGGGCAGTTACTTCCAGGGAATGATTCTGCTTGGAGCTGCTTAGGCTGCATGTCGGCCTCTGGATAACTCAATCGTGGTGTCTACAGAAAGGAGGAAAGGAATAGCTAGGCCTCTTGAACCTCTTGGCAGGAGGAGAAGGATGGAGGTAAAACACCCCACAGGGAGCCTATGGGACAGCCAGAACAATAACGGCCATTGCCCAGACCTTGTCATGCCTTGACTGCCCAGCATACCACAGAGCCTGACACCCCCACTGCCAGCCTTCCTTTCACTCTTCCAGTTCTAGAAACGTTCCAGTCACATTACAAGTGATCCCACACCCAACACCAAGAGCAACAGCAAAAGCCCACACTTAAATGCTCTCTAAAGGGAGACAACCTCTCTAGTTTCTCTATTCTGTTCCAGGTCCAGCATCTTTGGGTGATATTTATTTCTCCAAGTCAGGTTTGAACATGGCTCTTCTTGACCCTGCAATTGAAAGCTAAATGACAAATTACATATTGGAAGGGAAGTGGAAAGTTGTTCAGAAACTTGCATACAGGGGCTCCTCCTCCCCCAGCAGGAATGGCTGTGCCTGAACCCATAGTCACAGGGACCCTCTTCCAGCAGCAGCAGCAGCAGCCCGCTGCTCACCAGTGATCTGGTGATGGTCACTGGCATTGTCAGACAAACTTCAGCTTTGTTGGCATTTATAGTCAACCTGTTTCATGCTCAAATCCTTTCTATTTATACTCTGTATCCAAAACTTATTATCGTGATTGCCTTTTAAGACTGTAGAGAGTCAGGATCCTTCCCTGGGGGACAGGGACCTGTGGTGTGTCCGGCAGTATATGGAGCTGATTTCTTTCCTTTTTTCAAACAAATATTTATTTACTTTTGAGAGAGAGAGAGAGAGTGCGAGCACGGGAGGGGCAGAGAGAGGATCCCAAGCAGGCTCCCAGCTGTCAGCGCAGAGTCCCACGTGGGGCTTGAACTCTTGAACTCACAAACTGTGAGATCATGACTGAAAGAGCAGACCTAGACCGTCCGACTCCATTTTGTTCTGTGTCCTCCATCTTGAGTGACTATGTCCCCGACATGGCCCCCTTTCCGGGAAAACCGCAGAAAGAAATTCCCGCTCAAACCTCAGACCATGCCTCCTCCCCTTGAGTAACTTCCTGCTCACCCGTTCAAACTTCCTGTTCAAACCATGCCCGGCAACCTGCGCAAGGGGACTCTGACCCTTCCCCAGCCAATCGGCTAAGGCCACGACCATCACCCCCCAACTGCCCCTAGATCCCTATAAAACCTTTGTGCTTTTGAAACATGCTCTCTCTCTCCGGCGTCTTACCACTGCGTCGGTGCAGGTAGGGGATTGAGCTCGAGCTAGCTCGAATAAAGGCTCTTTGCTTTTGCATCGGACTCGGCTCACTGGTGGTCTTTGGGGATCAGGAATTCTGGGCATAACAATGACCTGAACCAAAATCAAGAATTGGACCTGTAACTGGCTGAGCCATCCAGGTGCCCCTGTGGAGTTGATTTCTGCAGACCTCTCTTTGTGATGACCAGAGAATGCAGACTGTATGGCTTTTAGTTCTAATCTCTGATTTGTATGTTTTCCCAGTAAATCTAGTTTTTTAAATCTTTACACGTGACACTGGAATTTGTCCTTATTCAACTTTAACTACAATAAAAAAAATTCCTCCGTGTTTTAGAACTGAAGTTGGAATGAAGTTGCGTTTTGGTGAGAGGCACTACATCTGGTGGATAGGTATATAAGGATTCCCCTGCTTTGTTAGTGGGCCGATTTCTTCCATGGACAGACTGATTTCTTTTCAGGTTCTGACTGCCAGGACTATCTCCCTGGTCTGTTGGCATCCCTGGCAGCTCCTGAGAGTGGCACATATGAGAGCATTCCTCTTTTGGAGGCATAAAGACCTCTGTATGTTTTGTTGCCCAGCATAGGGTCCCCTTCTTGTAACTGGACCAAAGTGAGTTCACTCCTTGATGAGTCAGAAACTGCACCAGGATGAGCTGTTGCACTGAGAAAACTTTTATTTGAAGCAAATAAATTGATTGTGGAGAATTGCTTCCAAAGCTGTGACTCCCGAGAGGGGTGAATGGCTTCCTTTTGTTTAGGTTTAGGAAGAATATTTAGATGGAGAAGCCTTGTCACCCTATGTAGAGGCGGGCATAACGTCACACATGCACCTTAAGGAAGCATGCCTGTGCACACATTGTATGTTATATAAATGAGGCTGAGGCTCCTCCTTGGGTGGAGATTTCAGTTTTATATTGAGGTAAGGAGATTGTGGGTCATTGCGGACGTCACTCCATGGTCCATCTGTGCAGGTGTGAGTCAGGTTTAGCTCAAAGGGTCTGTAAGACAAAGCTAGTGGCTATAAGCAGGTGGGCATTAAAGGCCAGGTCTTGGGATCTAGCTGGTGACGTTCGGATCACAGAACCTGAGATCTCAAGGAAGCAAATCCCAGGGAGATATATTTGGGTATAATTGCACATCTTAGTCTTTCTTCCAGCTGTAGAGATGGACACATGATGCTAAAAACCAGGGCTGTCAGACTCCTCAGAACTCCTCTCAAGAGGTTTTAGGGAAGATCTTCTTACAAAGCTGGAGCTGTTAGGCTAGTAGGTTATGGGGTTTGGGGTGCTTGGGGACCTCCATGCCTGGCGCATGGGAAAAGTCTGAGGGACAGTATTTGTGCACTTCATCTAGCTGTGCCTCAAGCCAGTATTACCTGAGTGACCTAAATAAATAAAAATCTTTTATTGCTTAAGCAATATTCTATTCTTTGCAGGCAAGAATCCTGCCTAATTACACCAGGGCATCACTGCTTTAGCCAAACACTTTGTTGGCAAGTTTAGAGGCGACTGGGACTTGCTTTAGAAGTCAAATAATCACAGGACCTTCTTGGCTGGGTTTGGATTTTTCCTGGCAGTTAAAGTCCTTTAGCATGCTTTCAGTTTGCTGGGGGGTAAGATACTGAGAGCCTCATTAGCTTATAACAAATGTCAGAAATCTTGTTGAATCATGATCCTAGAATCTGGACTCTACCTTTGAAATTTCTATCTCTTAGCAGCACAAAACAGGCTACTCCCCAAGCTCTAAGGCCTCAGTTGAATACTTTTATTTTTGTCCCTGACTTTAAAACAGTAGACAGGAGGGGGAAATGTGTAGACTGCATTCAGCAAATGCATTTATATTTTTTATTAAAAATGAAAAAGGAGGATTTTTCCCTTGCACCATTTAAAAATCACTATCAGAAAAAAATTAATTGAAAAGTTGGAGATTATTAAATAGTATTTTCAGTATATCTACATTGTTTTTGCTATTCGTGCTAAAAACTAAAATTATATATTTGAAAGGTTTTTAATTTTTTTCCTTTTTTCTGGTGACTTTATTTTTTTATTTTTATTTAAATTTTAGTTAATTAACATACAGTGCAATATCGATGTGAGGGCAGTACAGTGATTCATAATTTACATACAATACTTGATGCTCATCACAAGTGCCCTCTTTAATACCTATCACCCATCTAGCCCATCCCCCACCCACCTCCCTCCATCTACCCTCAGTTTGTTCTCTATCCTAAAGGGTCTCTTGTGGTTTGTTTCCCTCTCTCTGTTTTTTACTCCCTTCATATATGTTCATCTGTTATATTTCTGAAATTCCAAATATGGGTGATATGGTATTTGTTTTTCTCTGATTGACTTATTTTACTTAGAATAATATATTCTAGCTCCATCCATGTTGTTGCAAATGGCAAGATTTCATTCTTTTCTTTTTGATGACCGAGTAATATCCTACACACACACACACACACACACACACACACACACACACTATCTTTTTTATCCATTCATCAGTCAAAGGACATTTGGGCTTTGTCCATAATTTGGCTGTTGATAATGCTGCTATCAACATTGGGGTGCATGCACTCCTTTGAATCTGTATTATTCTATCCTTTGTGTAAATAGTGCAATTTCTGGATTGTAGGGTAGTTCTATTTTTAGTTTTTTGAGGAACCAGTTCCCATTCCACCAACGGTGCAAGAAGGTTCCCCTTTCTCTACATCTTCACCTATACCTGTTGTTTCCTGTGTTGAGGTGGAATCTCATTGTGGTTTTGATTTATATTTCCCTAATGAGTGATGTTGAGCATCTTTTTATATGTCTGTTAGTCATCTGGATGGCTTTTCTTTGGAAAAGTGTCTATTCCTGTCTTCTGTCCATTTCTTAACTGGGTTATTTGTTTTGGGTGTTGAGTTTGATAAGTTTTTTATAGAGTTTTGATACTAACCCTTTTTGGGTACATCATTTGCAAATATCTTTTCCCAATCCATTGGTTGCCTTTTAGTTTGGTTGACTGTTTCCTTCGCTGTGCAGAAGCTTTTTATATCGATGAAGTCCCAATAGTTCACTTTGCTTTTTATTCCCTTGCCTCCGGCAATGTGTCTGGTAAGCTTGATATGGTAGAGGTCAAAGAGGTTGCCACCTGTTTTTTATCCTGTAGGATTTTAATGGTTTCCAATCTTACATTTAGGTCTTTCAACCATTTTGAATTTATTTTTGTGTATGGTATAAGAAAGTGGTCTAGTTTCATTTTTCTGCATGTTGCCGTCCAATTTTCCCAGCACCATTTGTTGAACGGACTGACCTTTTTCCTTTGGATGTTCTTTCATGCTTTGTTGAAGATTAGTTGACCATATAGTTGTGGGTCCATTTCTGGGTTTTCTATTCTGTTCCATTGTTCTATGTATCTGTTTTTGTGCCAGCAACATACTGTCTTGATGACTATAGCTTTCTTTGTAATATAGCTTGAAATCTGGAATCATGATGCTTCCAGTTTTGTTTTTCTTTTTCAGAACTGCTTTCGCTATTCGGGGTCTTTTGTGGTTCCATAAAAATTTTAGAATTGTTTGTTGTAGGTGTGCAAAAAATTCTGGTGGTATTTTGAGAGGGATTGCGTTAAATGTGTAGATTGTTTTGGGTTGTATAGACATTTTAACAATGTTTGCTTTTCCAATCCATGAGCATGGAATGTTTTTCCATTTGTTTGTATCTTCAATTTCCTTCATAAGCTTTCTAAAGTTTTCAGAGTATAGATCTTTTACCTCTTTAGTTAGATTTATTCCTAAATATCTTGTTGTTTTTGGTACAATTGTAAATGGGATCAATTCCTTGATTTCTTTTTCTGCTACTTTCTTATTGCCTTTATAAATGCAACAGATTTCTGCACATTGATTTTATATACTAAGACTTTGGTGAATTCATGTATTAGTTCTAGCAATTTTTTTGGTGGAGGCTTTTAGGCTCTCTACATAGTGTATCATGTTGTCTGCAAATACTGAAAATTTGACTTATTTCTTGCCAATTTGGATGCCTTTTATTTCTTCTTGTTGTCTTGCTGAGGTTAAGATTTCCAGTACTATGTTAAATAGTAATGGTGAGAGTGGACATCTTTGTTTTGTTCCTGACCATAGGGGAAATGCTCTCAGTTTTTCCACATTGAGGATGATATTAGCTGTGGGTCTTTCATATATGACCTTTATGATGTTGAGATATGTTCCATCTAACAGCACAGAGTCTGACTCAGGGTTCAATCTCACGAACTCTAAGATCACGACCTGAGCCAAAATCAAGAGTCAGATGCTTAACCACCTGAGCCACCCAAGAGCCCTATTATCCTTTCTTTTATTAACGTGGTGTATCATATTGATTGATTTGCAATTGAGCCAACCCTGCAACCCAGGAATAAATCCCATTTGATCATGGTGAATAATTCTTTTTATGTACTGTTGAACTAAAATTGCTGGTATTTTTTTCAATTTTTATTTATTTATTTTGGGAGAGAGAGAGAGAGAGAAAGAGTGCACACATGTGAATGGTGGAAGAACAGAGAAAGAGGGAGAGAGAGAGTCTCAAGCAGGCTCCACACTATCAGCACAGAGCCTGATGTAGGGGTCAATTTCATGAACTGTAAGATCATAGCCTGAGTTGAACTCAAGAGTTGGACACTTAACCAACTGAGCCACCCAGGAGCCTCTCAATTTGCTAGTAATTTATTGAGAATTTTTGCATCCATGTTCACCAGGGATATTGGCCTATATTTATCCTTTTCAGTGGGATCTTTGTCTGGTTTTGTAATCAAGGTAATGCTGACTTCATAGAATGAGCTTGGAAGTTTTCCTTCCATTTCTATTTTTTGGAGCAGTTTCAGGAGAATATATATTAAGTTTTCTTTAAATGTCTGATAGAATTCCCCTGGGAAGCCATCTGGCCAGGACTTTTGTTTGTTGGAAGATTTTTGATTACTAATTCAATTTCTTGGCTAGTAATAGGTCTTGTCACAACTTCTATTTCTTCCTGTTTCAGTTTTAGTAGTTTATGTGTTTTTAGGAGTTTATCCATTTCTTCCAGATTGCCCAGTTTATTGGCATTAATTTTTCATAGTATTCTCTTATGAAATACAAATATCACTGTGGTGTTGGTTGTGATCTCTCCTCTTTCATTGATGATCTTATCTACTTGGGTCCTTTCTTTTTTCTTTTTGATAAATCTGGCTAAGGTTTATCAATTTTACTAATTCTTTCAAAGAATCAGCTCTTAGTTTCATTGATCTGTTCTACTTTGTTTGTTGTTTTGTTTGTTTTTATATTGCTTCTTTCTGCTCTAATCTTTATTATTTCTTAAAAAATTTTTAATGTTAATGTTAATTTTATTTATTTTTGAGTAAGAGAGAAAGACAGAGAGTAAGCAGGGGGAGGGGCAGAGAGAGAGAGGGAGACACAGAATCTGAAGCAGGCTCCAGACTCTAAGCTGTCAACACAGAGCTCAATGTAGGCTTGAACTCACAGACTCACAGGCAAGATCATGACCTGAGCCGAAGTCAGACGCCCAATCAACTGAACCACTCAGGTGCCTCTCTAATCTTTATTATTCCCCTTCTTATTTCCCTTCTTCTGCTGGCTTTGGGCTTTACTTGCCCTTTACTCATCCTTTTCTACCTCCTTTAGGTGTAAAGTTAGGTTGAGTACTTCAGACCTTTCTTGCTTCTTGAGATAGGCTTGTTTTGCAATATACTTCCCTCTTAGGACTGTCTTTGCTGCATCCCAAAGTTTTGGACTGTTGTGTTTTCATTTTCATTTGCTTCCATGTATTTTTAAATTTCATCTTTAATATCCTGGTTAACCCATTCATTTTTTAGTAGGATGTTCTTTAACCTCCATGTATTTGAGGGCTTTCCAATTTTTTTTGTCTCGTGGTTGACTTCAAGTTTCATGGCATTTTGATCCAAAAATATGCATGGTATGATCTTGATCTTTTTGTACTTGTTGAGGACTCATTTATGACTCAGTATGGGATCTGTTCTGGAGAACGTTCCATGTGCATTCAAGAAGAATGTGTATTCTTCTCCTTTAGCATGAAATGTTCTGAATGTATCTGTTAAGTCCATCCAATCCAGTCTGGCATTCAGAGCCATTGTTTCCTGTTGACTTTATGCTTAGATGATCTGTCCCCTGCTGTAAGTGGGTGTTGAAGTCCCTACTATTATTGTATTATTATCAATAACTTTCTTTGGTTGTAATTCAT
Organism: Panthera leo; assembly: GCF_018350215.1. Classification (NCBI taxonomy): domain Eukaryota; kingdom Metazoa; phylum Chordata; class Mammalia; order Carnivora; family Felidae; genus Panthera; species Panthera leo. The sequence continues at coordinate 37,284,173 of NC_056688.1, read as the reverse complement.
TGATTTATATATTTGGATTCTTTCAAGTTGGAGGCATAAATATTTACAATTGTTAGATCTTCTTGATGTATAGACCCCTTAATTATAATATAATGCCCTTCTTCATCTCTTGTTACAGTCTTTGGGTTAAAATCTAGTTTGTCTGATATAAGTATGGCTACTCTGGCTTTCTTTGGATGTCCATTAACAAAATAGAGGGTTCTCTATCTTCTCAGTTTCAATCTTCAGGTGTCTTTAGGTCTAAAATGAGTCTCTTGTAAGCAGCATATAGATGGATCTTGTTATTTTTTAATGCATTCTGATATTGTGTCTTTTGATTGGAGCATTTGGTCTACTTATATTCAGATTGATTGTTGAGAGATATGACTTTAGTGACATTGTGTGTGGGGTGTTCTTTGGTTCTTTCTAGTCTTTGTTGCCTTTTGTCTTTTTGTTTTGTTTTGTTTTTCACTCAAGGACTTCTCTTTAAAGTTTATTGCAAAGGTGGTTTAGTGATCACAAACTCCTTTAGTTTTTGTTTGTTTGGGAAATTTTATCTCTCTTTCAATTCTGAATGACAGCCTTGTCAGAATTATTTACTTGTCAGAATTATTTACTGCATATTTTTCCCATTAAGCACGTTGAATATATACTGCCACTCCTTTCTGGCCTGCCATGTTTCTGGGGACAGATCAGCTGTGAACCTGATCTGTCTTCCCTTGTAGGTTAAGGACTTTGTTTTCTCTTGCTGCTTTCATGATTCTTTCTTTGTCTGTGTATTTTGTGAATTTGAATGTAATATGACTTGGTGATGGTAGACTTTTGTTGAATTTAATGAGAGTTCTCTGTGCTTCTTGGATTTTGATGTCTATGTCCTTCCTTAGAGAATTTTCCTGCTATAATTTTTTAAATAAACCATCAGCCCCTTTTTCTCTCTCTTCATCTTCTGGGACTCCTATGATATGAAGATTAATAAGTTGCTTGTGATCCTTTACCTTTCTTTCCCTCTTCTTTTCAGCTTCATTATTTTCCAGAATTTTATATTCTGTATCACTAATTCACACCTCTGATTTGTCCATCCTCTTTTTATGGCCTGCATTTGGGTTTGCTTCTCAGTTATAGGATTTTTAATTTCAACTCGACTTGGTTTTATTCTTTTATCTCTGCAGAAAGGAATTCTCTAGTGTTTTCTATACATTGTTCAAGTCCAGCTAGTATCCTCATACTCGTTCTAAATTCTAGTTCAGATATCTTACTTATATCTGCATTGATGAAGTCCCTGGCTGTGAGATCTACTTCCTGTTCTTTCTTTTGGGGTAAATTCCTCCATCTCATCATTTTGTCCAGAAAAGAAGAGAAGAAAGAAAGAAAGAACAAAAAACAAACAAACAAAGAAAAAGCAAAAATACCCCCCAAAAAACTAGATCCTGGATGTGTTTTGGTCTGCTTGCTAAAAGAATCTAGATCCAAAAATAAAAATATAAAAAAAAAATTAATAAAAGAAAATGAAATGAAAATAAAGAAAAACATTTAAAAATACAAAGAAAAATAAAAGTAAAAATTAAAAAAATAATAAAAGTAAAAAAGAAATTGAAGAAATAAGTGAAAAAAATAATTAAATAAAAAATAAAAGTAAAAAGGAAGTTAGATCCTATTTCCCCTAGAGCTGAAGCTTTGCAGCACTCTATGATCAGTAGACTTGTTGCAAGCCAGTTGTTTGTGCAGGTCTTCTGGGGGAAGACCTGTTGCTCTGATTCTCAGGCTGACTTGCCCTAGAGGAAATGCCCCTCCAGGGCACAGTGGGGTGGGCTTGGTGTAACGGGCTCCAGCCTCCACTAGGTGGCGCTCTTTTGCTCCCTGAAGGCTTTCCGGGCTGATGCGCAGGATGAATATGGCTGCACCCTGCTTGCTAGCCCCAGAGCTGAAAGTTCCCACCTGTGGACTCTTCAGAGAACCCTCACAGAATAGAATCAATCACCCCTGTAGTGTCACTGATTTCAGTCAAAACCCTGCGTTCACCCTGCCTGTGTCCAAGATTTTAATATCAGAGGCCCAAGAGTGTTTCAAATCTCCAAATTTTAGGGACTCCCTCAGAGTGAACTCACTCTGTGCCTCTGGGAGAGGGTTTTGCTGTGCTTCTGCCATTTGCCAGCTGATACAAGGAAAGTGGTTGCACAACCATGCAGCAGTTCAGAGTTTATGGCAAAACATAGCAGAAAGGCAGCATCCCAGCTCGGTGCCCTTGGCTGGAGCCCCCACTCCTATGCTTTTGAGCAGTGCAGCACGTTGGCCCCACCCATTCTTGTGACCCAGGGAATCCTTAGATCAGCTGTCACTCCTAGGACTCCACCCCGCTTCACCACCTGAGCACCTTAGAGTCAGGCACATCCCCCCTGGTAGTGGACTTCTAAAAGCTCAGATTTTGTATTCTGTTGCTTCTAATGATCTGTGGTAGCCTCAGATAGCTCTATGTCCCCCAAGTCAACTCTCTGCACCTCCTATCTTCCAGAAGGTGGTCACTTTTCTACTTGTAGACTTGGAGTTTTTGTTCTCTCAGACCTCCAATTGATTTCTTCGGTGTTGAGAATGATTTGAGAACAATCTAGCTGTGTTTAAGGGCCAAGACAAGCTTAGGGTCCCCTTATTCCTCTACTTTCTTAACTCGTCCTCCTCAAAATGTAATTTGTAAAAGCCCTTGATTCTAACATTTTCTAATTAGGCATTCTAATTTCTTTTACCTTTATGAACCATGATGTTATATTTTTATATACCCTTTTTCCTTTGAGTTCTGAAGAGCCTTTTAAAAATACTTCATTTCAAGGGGCGCCTGGGTGGCTCAGTCAGTTAAGCCTCTGACTTCAGCTCAGGTCATGATTTCACGGCTTGTGAGTTCAGTCCTGCGTCAGGCTCTGTGCTGACAGCTCAGAGCCCGGAGCCTGTTTTCAATTCTTTGTCTTCCTCTCTCTCCACTCCTTCCATGCTCATGCTCTGTCTCTCTGTCTCCCAAAAATAAATAAATATTAAAAAAATATATTTCATTTCTGGGTAAATGTATGAATGGATTGTAAATGCATCAACGATTATTGATAAAATGATTTAATACTTAATTTTTAAAGTTTAAACAGTATGAACTTCATTAGAAAGGAAAATATATTTAAATAAGAGGAATCAATTATAAACTATTCAAAGGTAAACATTCATTTACATATGGTTACATATCAAGTCAATTATAGCATATTTATTAAAATCATTTTTAGAAGTATTTCTCGGCTAGTTGGTTTTGACTCAACTTCATAGTGAAACTTAGCTCTTATGATTGTCCCTTAGTAACAAAACATACTTTAGTAGAAAGACACAGCTTGCCTTAAGAAACCCTCAAATACAAAATACAAATTCTGATATTTGATAAAAATGGAGGTAAGTATCCAGGTGTAGGAAGAATTCTTTCAAAGAATTAATCACATCTTATTTACAAAGACATTTCTGTTAGTGGTTTATTTCCAAAATGTACTTTTAGCCATTGTGCTAGTTTTCTTTCACTATATAACAAATTACCATAAACCCTGCAGCTTGAAGCAACACCCAGTTTTAGTTCACACATGGTTGTGTAGGTCAGACGTCTGAGCATGGATGGCATGGCTGTGTTCTCTGTTCTGTGTCTCAAAGGTGGAAATCAGGGCATTGGCCAGGCTGGGTTACTTTCTGGAGGCTCTGGGGAAGAATGCAGGTTATTGGAAGATTTCAGTTCCCTGTGGCGGTAGGACTGAGGTCCCCTTTCTTTATTGGCTGTCAGCTGGGGACGGCTCTCAGCTCCTAGATGTCACTCACATTCCTTGACACTTGCTCCCCTCCATCTCCAAAGTGAGCAACAAAGAATCTCTCGTGTCAAACCTTCCTCCACACTCCACCCCACGCATTGAATCTCTTTCACCAGGACACCCGTCTCTTTTAGGGGCTCACCTGATTAGGTCAGGCCCACTGAAGATAATTTCCCCTGTCTTAAGATTTGGTACCTTTATTTTATCTCACATAATCCTTCACAGCAGCACCTAGGTTAGTGTCTGTTAAATAACTGGGAGAAAGTTTGTATGCCCTGGAGGCAGGGGTTGGACTGGATCTTGAGAACTGTCTCAGAATTCTGCCTGAATTTACAGCAGTGGAGTGTCCCATGATTCGATTTTTAAAAAATCCATTTAAAAAATATGACTCCTAATCCAAAATGAGAGGTTAGTTGGAAGATTTGATAGCCATTTAAGAGGGAGTTAAACCCCTGTAGTTCAAATTCCAAGAAAGTAATGACACTATCTGTGTAGGCTTCACTCCAGTACCTTTCCCATCAATGTGAGACACTTACTGCCCTCCCTCCAGCAAGACGATCCCTATAGTCAGCACTGCATGCTTGGTGCGCTTCGGGGGCTTATGAAAGGAAAGCTTGGAAATCTATCAGCGCACCCCTGGCTTGGAGGAGGGGAGGGTCTCACTCGTGTTTTTTTAGCCTCACACATGGCTTGTCTCTTCCCAGGAAAATGCCAGTCACAGGATAGCAGCGCCTCTGTCAGCCCCGTCTCTGTCATCTCTGTGCTCTCCTGCTCAGAGGCAGAAATGCAGTCCCAAAGGCCCAGTTGTACTCCCGAATCAATTCCCTTTATGTCTCCTGAGGCTGAGCTGCAAAAACACTCCCTGTGTTCTGCCAGCCACTTAATCTCTTCTCCTCATTTCAAACTTCAATATACTCTTTTAAAAAAGAATCATACCCAAACCTCCCCCACAGCCAAATGGCCTAAGCGACTCTGCTTCTTGGACTCCAGTGCCCTCATGAATGTTCATAATGTTGTCTCCAATCATTAAGAAAGTGTTCAATCATGTACCGTACTCTGTTTAAGGACACAGGGAGGTGTGTAAAATTGCCATATTTCTAGTTAGCTGTCATCCCAGCGTGGAATCACCTTGTGCCCAGAGACTCATTCATTCCAGAATCAAGTTCATTCGTTGTTACGGCGTTTTTCATGGGTTTTCGGACTCTGTGGTGAGTTCGAGATTGCTGTACTTTAGAGGTTACCCTGATTCACCCTGGGTGCGTTGGCTCCAGCTGTTTGTTCCTGAGTCACCAGATCTCAAGTCTAGAAAGTGTGCCTCAACCTGCAATGAAGAGTGGTTTTGTATGACGGGTTCTAGTTCCAGCTGTTCTGGGCTCAAGTACCAGCTCGTCTACTCACTAACTAGAGTCATTCACTGTTTCTGTGCTTTGATTTCCTATCTTACGAGATGTGCTTGTTAGGGTGACTGGCAGGCAATCAGGTCTTACTATGTCAGGTGTTATTTCAAGCCCCTCCACCTCGTGCATTGAGGGCTAAGCCAGTGGATACATTTCTTGCCCTTTGGCTCAAGAACTGACAGATCTGGTCAGTACATGACATTTCTTTTACTTTCAACATATATCCAGAATCTAACCACTTCTCCCCATCATCACACCCATCCCCTTTGGTCCAAGCCGTCAAACATCTCTTACCTGGACTATTACAATAGTCTCCTGATGGCCTCCCTGCTTTTATCCTTGCTCCCCCCACCACCTCCTGTCTGTCCTTTATCTGGAAGCTAAGATGATACCTTAAAAATGTGAGTCTGGTCATGATCACTCCTATGCTCAGAATCCTGCAATGATGTCTCATGTTTCTCAGCGTAAAAACAAAACCCCTTATAATGGCCTATAGGCCCTTCATTATAGCTGCCCCCTTCCAGCTCTCTGACTTTCTTCCTGCTCACTTGCTCCTGCCAAGTGGCTCTGTGAGCTGGTTCTCCAACAGGCCAGGCCTGCTTTTTGCACGTGTTCGTGTTCTTTCTTGCCTGGAATGCTCTTCCCTCAGATGTGTGTCATCTCCTTATCTCTTTGTTCAGATGCCCCTCCTCAAAGACATTCACCTTGACATTCTCCTCTCCTACTCCTCCTTTCCCTTAACTTGTGCTGCCTTTTCTTTTTCCGTACTGCATATTGTAATTTTGTTACACCATATGTTTAACACAGCTTCTGGTTCCTGTTTCCCTGTGACAGGATAAAAGCCCCCCAGGGGCAGGGATACTGGTTCTCTGATGTATCCTAAGTGCTTGGAATAGCACCCAATGCATAGTAGGGACACAACAGTATTTGCTGATTAAAGAATGAACGGATGTTGTGCGGGGGAAGACAAAGAGAAAGATGGCCGTGTTGGCAGTTTGAAAGCTGATACAACACAAAAAGCAATGTGGAACTGTAAATAAGAACAGCATGAATCAAAGAGACAGAATGCTGCGAGATGTGATTATGGTATCCAGAGTTCCATCTGAACCTATTGGATTTACATTCATCTTTTCAGGCACGTGTAGATACGTAAGTAGTAATCTAGTGTTTCACCCAGTGTCTGATTATAGGTGCTAAAGAAATACATTTTGATTCACTCACTGTCAGCTCTATAATTGTCAAAACTCAGGTGTGTCTGTGAGGCAAACTTTAACAATTTCTGAGGAGAGGGAAGAGGCTGGGACTGAGGGTTGATCTGAATTATAGTTTTGACCTATGAGGGCATAGTGGACAGATCTCGTTTGGGCTTTGAATTCCTACAGATATGGATTTGAGTTCTAACTCTGTCATCTTGTAGCTATGTGGCCTTGGTTAGGGTGTTTTATACCTCAAACCTTCAACTTCCTCTGCTGCAAAGTAGGGAGAAGTAATACCAGACTTAATAATATTATCCGAGGGGCTCCTGGGTGGCTCAGTCGGTTAAGCGTCCGACTTCGGCTCAGGTCATGATCTCACAGTCCGTGAGTTCGAGCCCCATGTCGGGCTCTGTGCTGACAGCTCAGAGCCTGGAGCCCATTTCAGATTCTGTGTCTCCCTCTCTCTCTGCCCCTCCCCTGTTCATACTCTGTCTCTCTCTATCTCAAAAATAAAATAAAACGTTAAAAAAATTTTTTTAATAAAAAAAATAATATTATCCTAAAAATAAGATATAATTTGGTGAAAGTATGTGTTTAACAAATATTGACTTGTTGTTGTTGAATATACATGGAGAACTTAGGCTTGATTTAGATATTAGTCTTTATATTTATTATAGGTTGAATTATGTCCCTCAAAATTCATATTTTAATTCTTAATCCTCAATGTGACTGTATTTGGAGACAGGGCCTATAAGAGGGTAAATAAGGTTGAATGAAGTCATAAGGGTGGGACTCTGACCTGATGGGATTAGTGTCCTTGTGAGAGGAAACCCCAGAGTCTGCTCTCACTCACTCTCTGCCATGTGAGGATACATCGAAAATGTAGCCATCAGCAAGTTAGGAAGAAGGTCCCCACCAGTAACCAAACAGGACGGTAACTTGATCTGGAACTTCCCAGCCTCCAGAACTGGTAACTTGATCTGGAACTTCCCAGCCTCCAGAACTGTGAGCAATAATTTTCTGTTGTTTAAGGGAACCACTCTGTGGCATTCTGTTATAGCAACCCAAAGCGATGAAGATAATATTCAATGGTGTTTCACAGACTGAAATTTAGGTGAATCTTCAGTATGTAGTCAGCATCTGGGATAACACTGGGCAGTTCCAAATCTTGGAGACAGGGTGTTCTCAAGGCCTGTGTATTATACAGATTCTGGCAAATGAGCTGGAATTCCAGAAAGAGCCCTTGTTCCTGCAGAAAATTGGACTGATGCTTGGGATCTAAAGTGGAAGGAAGACCCAGTAGTGAAAAGAGAGCCCAACTCTCCCATACTCAGACTCACTCCAGATTGCAGATGGTGGGGGAGGGCAGAAGTATTTGATATACTTCTTTCTTTGTTCATGTCTTCTTGATGGACCAGACAAAACTGAGGCTACAGGTGAAGGGCACCAGTGCCCAGATCTGAGAGGGGCCAGGGAAGATGAGGGCTGATGAATCGTCTTTGTCTGGTAAGTGCTCATCCCCACTGGAACTTACAGAGCTTTTAAAGGCAAAACCTGATACGACCACATTAAAATGTGGATTGTTTTATAATTACAGGTGCATGCTATCTTTCAAAGATATTTAAAAAAGTTATTTATATTCATGTTTCACATGTAGTTAATAGAACTGAAAGTGATTTTTTAGCTATATCTAATGGACTAAATTCTCTAACATATCGTTGAGAGATTCATACAAGCTCTTTTGGGCAGTCCTATCAAGCGATTGTCCTTTACCCAAGGTCTGGGTCTAGGTTGTGTTCTCAATGTGTGGTCTTTATTTTTACCATCAGTGTATTGAGCATTTAGCATTGATAATATTTCCTGCAGCTTGAGAGATTTATCCTCCTAATTGGATATTGTTATTTCCCTTGCTTGGGTAGCCAGAATATCTGAATTTGCCCTAATTAGAATTGACTTCTCTGGGTTGACAAAGAGCCCTACAGTCTAAGTCATGATATGCATAAGGAGTGAACTTAGTTTTCTAAAGAATCAATACTTTTCTGTTTGGTTTATGACAATTCAAAAATTCCATAAAAACTTTTCTAGAAATAATTTTGAAAAGTTTTCAAAGTATAAAACACACACATGTAAAACATATAACTACAATGTGGAGATTCACCTAAAATCTTTCTAGTCAACATCCTTTCATGTAGGAGGTTTAAACTCTCCAACTATAATCAATAGAAATTAGTAAAAGTAAGTATTGGTCATATTGCAAAGCACTGGTGAGCAAAGCAAAGTTCTTGGCTTTGGGAGCCCACGGATTAAAAAAAATTTTTTTTAATGTTTATTTATTTTTGAGAGAGACAGAGACAGAATGTGAGTGGGTTAGGGGCAGAGAGAGAGGGAGACACAGAATCCAAAGCAGGCTCCAGGCTCTGAGCTGTCAGCACAGAGCCCGACGCGGGGCTGGAACTCAAGCTGTGAGATCATGACCTGAGCCAAAGTCGGACGCTCAACCGACTGATCTACCCAGGTGCCCTGGGAGCCCATGGATTAAAGATGGGAGAGAGACAAGTTTGATAGCAATTGTAACACTGTGGAATCTGCTAAGGGAGAGAGAGATTCACAGGTTGCTATAGAAACGAAGAGGAGAGGCCTTTAACTCAACATCGTCAGAGGTGTCATGGAAGTTTTCTTAAATATATAATACCGAAGGTGACTGTTGAAAGATAAATGAAAATGATCCAGATGGGAGGAGAAAGGCAGGAGGAAGAGTAAGACACTACAGGCAGAAGGAACAGTGTGTTCAAAGGTTGGAAAAAATGGGATGTATTTGGGGAAACTTCATGTTTATGAGAGTACTGTATTGTGGGTGACGAGGCTGACGCCAGGCCGTGAAAGATCTTATATTTTAGGATGTTTGGGTGAAGAGACACAATGTGTTTATAGAAAGTGGAGTTTTGTGATTATTTTTTTACTTTAAAAATTTCACTTATTCTCCCAAAGAATGATAATAATGTCTACTTATCTTTCCTTGTTTACTCTTCATCATAATCTGTGTCTAGCTGGGTATTTGTAATGTATTGGACGCTACTAAAAAGATAATAGTTTTGGGCTATTGCCTTATTTTCCTTTCTTAACTTTTACCTCTATTCAATTTTCAGTTATACACGCTAGCCAATAATGACAGAATAATGACAGGGGTCGTGATAACTTGTCTAACTGCTCCCTCTATCCATTTATTAGCCTGCATTTTACTGGTTAAATGGGAACATGGTCAAAAGAAATTATGTGGCTATTGGGAACTGAAACCAGCAATATTCCTTGTCCGTGTTGAAAAACACTGAGAGTAGACATTGTTTTTTGTCCTTATGTTAATCAGTGCTGGGACCAGGCAAACATAACTTAGCTGTTTGCTTCAAGAAATGCCTGCTCGTGAAAGAAAAGAAAATCAATTGAAGGAAAAGTAAAGAGAATCAATGAAATAGCTTGCTCATCGAGACTTGCTTCAAGACCTCTGCCTCTCTGTCTCTACCAATCCAAAGTTATTTTAATAATAATAAAAAAATTCTGCTCAATCTCAACCAGTTTCCAACTTGCAAGGCTCACTTTAAAACTACCCAGCCATGACCTTAAACTCTATAAATACTCTGTCCTAAGGTAGTGTTCTGCCCTACTGGTCCACAGATTTTTTTCTAGTGTTTTTATTGGGAGAAATTGACATTTAATACTATTCTGCTTTAAATTAGCTTTGACATTCTACTGTAAGAATGATATTCTGATGAAGTTACTGCAGCAACATTGCCCATAAGATAGTATTTGAAGACTTGGTGAGAGATGCTGGGTAGATGAGAACGTAAATTTACAAAGTCATTTACTTTTTGCAGACACAATTTTATCAAATGATGTGGGGTGATAGAAGGGAGCAGAGAGAGGGAGAATGGAGATTTTGGGTGGTGGTGAGGAGTGGGGGACTTTCCTCTTTGCTGCAGAGGTGGTAGAGTCCAACGTATGGCTTCATCATGCCCTTCATAATCTGACCTCTGCTTACCCCTCCACTTACCTGATGCATCCCTTGGCCCCCCTCACAATCTCCTATCCACACAGATTTGTTTTGCAAACATTCTAGGTACTTGGTTTTCTCTGGGCCTCTACACATGCTGTTCCATTTGTTTGGATCAATTTTCTCCATATTTAACTGGTTATTCCCCATGCTTCTTTCCTTTTCAGGTCAGTTATTACTTCCCCTGGGGATTGTTTAAAAACCTCTAAGACTATAGTGATGCCCCTCTTATATAACCTTGTAGTGTTCTGTGATTGCCCTGTTATAATACTCACTGCACTATTAGTTAGACTTTACCTGGTTGTCTCTTACCCACTCCAGATAGTAATCTCCTTGGGAGAAAGATTATATACTGTTTTTTTCTATGAACTTCCCACTTAGCATACTGCCTGCATAATAGATGAATAATAAATATTTGTAGATTAAAAGAATAAACACTTGCCGGCTGCCTCCAATTACTGTCTCTCATCCTCCAGTGTCTGTGTTCGTCTTGAGACCATTTCCTTCTGTTGGACACAACTGACCTGTTAGTTTTGAAAATTTATTTCACGTGTTGATTTTACTTCTATGAAACACATTTTTTTCCTTCATCGATTTTGTATATCAGAGGGATACTTGCATTCTAGCTGGTTATAGGACTTGAACTAGGAACTAAATAGCAAATTTTAAAGCTGCATGCACTGAAAACTTTATTTCATGAATGTGCCCTCCTTCATGTAATTCTTGGATTCCTATTGCATATAATCAATGAGTATACGTTTACACACTGGAATCACTTCCTCCTGAATATTCAAACTTCTTCTTCTTTTTTAATCCCAGTTCTTGGGATACAAAATTGTCCTAGCAATTGTGCTTCATAACATCAGCACATAAGTTCCTTTGGTGTTCCCTATTGTGCCTTCCACCCACTGACCGCTCACTCTACCCCATTTCCACCCAAGTTACTTACCATTAAATTACTGTGGTTGCCTGAATTTCTCTAAGCCATCAAGACTATTGAGGCATGTTCCTCTATGTTTCTGAAGCATCAGTGAGTCTATGTTAGCACCTTATACAAGGGGGCCAAGCGGAACAGACCCGGTATTAGGGTGGCAGTCTCAATACCCAAGTTAGCACTTATCTTGGGATAACTGAATGTAGCAGTACAATCCTGATGAGGAAGTCCACATGTTGAGGTTTGAGGAATACTGAGAAGTCCACCCACTCCAAAATATCTTGTTCACCAGCTGTCAACATTTCTAATGACCAGTGTTTGAAGACCATCTTTTATTTTATTTATTATTATTTTTTTAAATGTTTTATTTTATTTTGAGACAGAGAGAGACAAAGCACGAATGGGGGAGGGGCAGAGAGAGAGGGAGACACAGAATCTGAAGCAGACTCCAGGCTCTGAGATGTCAGCACAGAGCGTGAGATCATGACCTGAGCGGAAGTCGGAAGCTCAACCGACTGAGCCACCCAGGCGCCCCAGAGACCATCTTTTACTTTTAAAAAATCTCCCAAAAGGTAGATTTCACAGAAAAAGAAAAGACAACTTTATACTTATGGTACCTACTGTAACTTCAGTGGGATTGACTTTCTATAGGTGAAATGTCGGATCCAGCTCTGAGGATTTGAACCATAGACCAGATCTCTGGAGAGGAGACAGATGTTCAAAGACAAATTTCAGGTACTCTGATGCAGGTATACCCCAATAGGTAATGACTCCCAGTCACAATCCATATTCAGAACCCCAGACTCCTCTTCCCTATAGTGTCTATAGGAGATTCTCTAGAAATTTCTGTCAGTTAAAGAAAACAGTGAAATTTCTCTGTTTCTTTTCTATCAGTTCCATTATTTCTTCGTCTCCTTGGTTGCCTATCTTTGGAATCCTCATCTCCACTCTGTCCAAGGCGACAGCTGATGTTTCTGCTGATTGCTTTCTGCATCCCGGGAACTCTGACTTATATAGTATTTATGCTGTGAGTGCTATGATAGATTGTAGGACAGCACAGCTAAGGCAAGGCTTTCATATCTGATAAGGATTTAGAAACAGCTATGGGATAAACAAGGGAATTGGCAACCCAGTGAGCAGCTTATAAGTACTGAAATGTGGCCCGTCTTACAACTTCCAGACTCATGCTTGTTGGTGACTGCATTAAGCATTACCTGTGTCTGTCATATTTGGTTCTTCTCTCCTTTTGGGCACTCAAGTTTTAGCCCCCGTGGCAGTCGGATAAACCATGAGACTAGTTCTGGTCAATAGCTTGTGAAGGAAAACAGGATATGGGAGGTCCCAGGCAAAATTTCCTTTGCAAGCCCCTACCTATATAAACAATTTGATCTAAAAGCATATTACAAAATTCATAGGGCTGTGGGAGGTATTTATCAATGAAAGTTTAGAATAATGGTTATAGAAGAAGTACGGAGGTATTTGAGTATTGTCCAATCATTTGCAGGTAAAGATTTGTTTTGTAGTGCCCAGGAACCATCTCTATTTTTCAGTTCCAGAACTATGTTTTCGCCTTTATTGTCAAATGCACCATTTCTGGCAAATTTAATATCTTGCACTGGGAGAAAAGGATGGCAACACTGTTATCACTTACAATGCCATGGCTCTTTGGAAGCTGTTTGTATTGAAACAATATAGAATTCCTTGCCTCTGCACTTCTCCAGTTCCAGGCGTTGAATGCTGCTTATATCATCAGTCCTGACACTGCATTACCCATTCTGCCATTCCTGAATCCTGGCTTCCAATGATTCCCTCAAAGGTTGTTACCAGGCTTTTGTTTTGTTTTGTTTTTGATGATGCTCACACGTCATCTTCCCCATGCATGAAAAAAAAATGTGAATAATCATTCATTTTTGGTCATGTTATGTGTACTGTTTAGAAGGTTATAGTGTAAGGGAATATAACACAACTTCTAGCCATCTCTTCTCTTAAACTCCATAGGGCTGTCATCTCTGCATTCCTAAAATGCGATCTCTTTCAATGTTGTTTACATCCCTGAATTTCACATGCTGACAAGGGCAGGGAGGGTAGGTGAGAGGCCCGTGGGTAGAGTGAGAAGAGCAGCCTCATTCACACAACAAATGTCTGGTCGCTCATCTGGCATGCTTAAGACAGACCTGAAAGTATGTGCCATCACCACAACAACTGGAGGCAAGAGAAGACATCAACTCCAGAGCCCATTGGTGTTAAAGAGCAGTGATGTAAGTCAACATTTGCTCCAGAAGGACAGGCAATCCCCACATCCTCCCACTCTCTGTCATGTTACGCTGAGCCTTCATGAGAGGTGGCATCAGTTCTGCGTGTCAGCAGCGGGAAGTCCACAGAATAAAGGATACCTGCTGTCAATCTCAGATGCTGTAGACTAGAGGTGGTTTTGCAAATTAAACATGGGCAGGTGAGAGCTGACATAAGAGCTCAAACACGGTTTTAGCACAAGTGTTGGTAGGGGACAGATGGTGGTTAAGAACAAAGGACTTTGTCTAGCATGAGTGAGGATCGCCCAAAATGGACATGTCAGTACCATTCTGGCGGCCCAATTCTGTGTGATTCCACAAGAGAAGTATCATGCTGACCAGCAGGAGCAATTAGGCTAATCTTGAGTGGCAGTGTGGAGGCGGGTTGCTTGCTGATCCATAAGGGACAAGGATTGTGAGTGAGAAATAAGCTAGTTTGGTGTCAAGTCTATAAGGCTTTTTGTTACCACAGGAAAACCTTGTCTGCCCTGACTGACACAGACCCCATTCATGGGTGTTTGCTCTTCAGCCACAGGCCAGGCTCCTTGCTTACCAGTTCTTATGTCAGAAGGTGAACTGAGGATTATCCAAGTAAACACATGTATACTATTTAGAAAGGTAAATGTTAGCTATTACTTGCAGTTATTACTATCAGCATTTGTTCTCATGTTAGAGACTAACTTATCAGTGAGATATCTTTCAGAATATTTCACACAGGTCAGTCTCCAACTGTCATCGAGAATTTTTTCATTTGACCAGATCAAGACCTACCCTGTGTGTTCTCTTTTCTAGTTCTGTAACTGACTTTTTTTTTTTTAATAACGATAGACAATGAGAAATTTTACTCCTACTAGTGAGAGAATTCCATCCTTCACTCTCAAGAGAACAAACTTCCCTCATGGTCCAGATAGGACCGCAATAACTTAGTGTACAGAACATATATTGAAATCTGACTCATCAGTCGTGGGGCCCAAATTTAGCTTCACAACTCTTTATAATAACAACTACAAACATTTGTTGAATGTTTACTGTTTGCCAGGCAACATTCTAAGTGCTTCCCGCATATTAACTCATCTGTCATCCTTATGCAAACCTATCCCGCAAAGCACGATAGTTTATGGTTACCTATTATGAGGAAGTGAGGTACAGAGAGGCTAATTACTTTGTCCAAAGTCATGGAGCTACTCAGTTTGACGCACAATTTCAATGTGTGCAGTCTGCTTTCAGAGTCTAGGCTCTTAACGACTTTACTCTGTCTCTGTTTATTCTGATAACATGCTAACTTGATACACGTGACTGTGGTTTTTTTTTTGGGGGGGGGTTATTTTTAATAGCCATATTTCTAGAAAGAGTTGAAGATCAGAGATGAGGCCTATGCCATCATCCTGTAGTCTTCTGGATCCCAGGATCAGGATTCAGAATTCTCAAGAACACACACACACACACACACACACACACACACACACACACTTCCTCAAGTGCACTTGGTAAATAATGAACTTTTGCTGCCCGGCAGTGTTCAAGTCTTTATTCATTTATTTAGGAGGTATTTATTGAGTGTCTACTGAGTGCCAAGCATTGTTCTGGGTGCTAAGGCAGTGAACAAGACAGTCTCCGCCCTGAAGGAGCTGAGAATCTCAGGGACACTTTATAGCATTCTAATACGTTCCTATAGCTCCTACCACCCAGGCTTCAGGATGCCGTGCCACAATTGATCATTTTCTTACATTACCAGCATCCTGTCTGTGCCTCTGTTTCTAGTAAATCATTCAGTGTGAAGTATGAGCCTCAAGTCAAATTCTGCCAGTGGAACTGATGAGAGGTGGCAAATGACTCAAATGGAGGAGAAGAGAGATTTGCAAGCTGGAGTGGGTTTGTGGAAAGGACTTCATGTGGTATGTATCAAGCAGAGTACAAGGTAAGAGAAGGAGGACAGAGCCGCCTTTCTCATTTGGCGGACGGCTAGGGTGTGAGACTAATTAACAATTAAAAAATAAACACAATCCCAAAGCAGCAAATGATAATTTAATCCTGAGAAAGCTTCTTCTGGGTCAGTCATGTCAGCCATTGAATCTCGGAGCCTGGCATCAAATTCCAGCCACGAGAGATTGGCTGGAAGCTTCTGCCATCTGTCCTGGAGAATCCATGAGCTTCACCACTGGTGGCGCAGGGAACTTTGTCACCAGAAGTGGAGATTCTCTCGGAGTTTATTGCTGCCGTCTCAGTGGCTGAAGGACAGGAGCTCACAGAAGACAGTGGACCACAGTCTCTGTGAAGCATTTTCCCCTGCAAATCACAAATACTTACCAAGCCCTGTATACCAGGCAGTATGCCAGACACTGCACACAGAAGAATGAATAAGATGTAAACACTGTTTTTATAGAGCACCAATCTTGTGGAGGACACACTTCCATAAATGAAACATATGATACAGCGGGGTGCATATAATGTTGGGGTGACGAGATTATTCAAGATGTCAGAGGAAAAGCACCTCTTCTTAAGACGGAAACTGAGTGCATATGGTGACCAGAATTCCCTCAAATCTTCAGATGAGGCTACATTATATTTTAACATCATCTTATTTCCAAGTTGTGCCCCTCATAGCTGATGTGGCCTTGAGAAAAGCACCTGTCAAATATGATTATACAGCCTCTTGATCTGTGATCGCTAAAGAGCCAGGGTCCATATCTTTCAAATTTCCTTGTAATTGTTCTCAGTACCATACTCTGCTTGCTGCTGATAATGCCAGCATGCTTCTGATTTAAGCAGAGAGGTGCTATTGACTACATCTGACCTCTACACTGAAAATAGATCTTTGGTCCAAAGAAGGCAATGTGAAATTGGGCCCTCATTCGGATCCTTATCTATTGCTATAAGTGCTGTCTGTTTATTTGCAAATGTCTTGCATCACCAGCCTATTTTAAGGACTGAGTCTTAAAGGAAAGTGAAACTTCCTAATTAAAAAAAAATCAGAGAAATTTTCAAAAGATGGATGAGGTTGTGAAGGGGCAGGGATGGAGTGACTATATGAATTCAAATGATTCTCCTTACCAGGATAAGGGGAAGTCTTTCTTTCCTAAAATTAAAATGGTTGGGAAGAATGAAGCGTTTGTTTGTTAAGAATTAGCCTTTCATGAACCGAATAGAGGAGAGGTATAGTTCTAGTAGCCAGGAATTACTAGAACTAGGTGGGCAGAAGTCATGGCAGGAGAGGTTCTTGAAATGGAGACGAGCAAGAGCTGTCCATGCTTTGTTTGAAACGATATAGAATCCAGTGGAGCAAACTGGTTAGGAGGGTGAAGATTCCAGAGCCAGCCAGAAATGTATTAAATTTCTGGCTCTGTTTTTTTTTTTTTTTTTTTTTTTTTTTTTTTTTTAAATCTCAGTTATTGGTACCAAGTTACTTTATTTACTTAAGATTGGTTATATAAAAATATATCAATATTCAATAGTATTTTTTGAGGTAGGATAATCATTCCTGTTGCCTTAGGTTCTGTGATGATTCAAGGAGATAATGAACCACGTCTAGCATATAGTAAGTGCTTGATGAAAAGTAGTCCTTTACTCTTTACAATGTTGAGCATCATCAACATTGTTAAGTGAGCACTGACTTCCTAGTGCTCATGCTAACACAAGAGGATGAAGATGTATTTTATATAATTATGCCAGGAGGGTGAGCCAAGGAAAGAAGCATATGTTCCTCAGGGATGTTGGGAGACAGGAACTCTTTCTTGCTGGACTAGATCTTGAAACAACTCGAGGCTACACCTATGGCAGCCAACCTGTTGCCATGAGGAAAGATCCTGGAATTTCTAGGGATAGCCCCGAGGAGCAGAAGACATGGTGAAAGAGAAATTAAGAGATAGAGAGACTCTCGCCCCAGATAATATCATTTCATCTGTGAATCCAGCCATAGCTAAAGTTGGCATTACCCCTGGATTTCTAGTTCTCGAGCTAATAAATCTTGTTTGAGGCTCTCAGTTTTCTGATACTTGCAATGAGTCTGTATTAGAAAATGAAGTCCCATCTTTTATTTTTTAGTAAAAAGAAAAGTATTGTCTCCTCCTCTTTTCCTGTCTTGGATGTAGCTGTCTTGTCTGGAGCAGAATTAGCTGACTATCAGCCGTGAGGCAAAAAAATTGAGGGGAAAGCTACAAGAAACACTAGAATCTCTTTTCTGATATTGTGGAGTCATAGAAATAATTCCAGCCTCACTTTTTGTATTAGTTTGATAGGGCTGCCGTACACAGTAGCACAGACTGGATGGCTTAAGCAAAATAAATGTACTTTCTCACAGTTCTGGAGGCTCGAAGGCCGAGATCAAGGTGTTGCCGGGCACATCTCTTCTGAGGCCTCTGTCCTTGGCTTGTAGATGGCCGTCCGTCCTCTCTGTGCATCTTTACATGGTCTTCCCTCTGTGTGTGTATATGTCCTAATCTCCTCTTCTTGTTAATATACCAGTCAGATTGGATTGGGGACACCCTAATGACCTCAACTTAGTTAAAGACCTTATCTCCAGATACAGTCCCATTCTGAAGCACTGGGGCATTATGACTTCAATATACATTTTTTTAGGAAAAACAATTCGGTCCATATGACTTTTATTGCAGAGAAGCAATAGTCATCATATTTTGGGTTATTTTACTAATATTTTAGCAGCTAAAAAATGTTAGCAGCTAAATGAAATGGTTAAACATGGATGAAAGAGGCTTGCCCTAATTTTTATTTTTGTAAATGTATTTCTTTGGGCTTACTAAGAGCCAGGCTATCACCTCATGGTTTGGCAAAACTCATAATTCTCAGGAGAAAGGCATTTGCAGACAGAAGACGCCTTGCTCTTGATTTCAGGAGTGCAAATTATCTTGTTCTTTCATTTTTTTTTTGAAGACTGATTTTCCAGAACTCCAGGTTATACATTTAAGGCTTTAATGGCTTAGAGAGACCACCGGAGAAGGAGGAAATTTTTTTAAAAAGAAATGTGGACTAGGCTTCATAAGGGCAAAATCCCTGTCTTACAGCTGGAAGTCTGATCAAGAGAATTAATGGTAGCATCTGCCCGTACGAAGGCACCTAGTATTTCCTGGATGCCAAAAAAATATCGCACCCTCGCCTTCCAAGACTATACTATTCTGCTCAATCCTAGACTCTGAGTTGGTTACTGCAAATATAGCATTTTCAACTACACAGTAGACACATTGCCTTTTTGGTAACTTACAGCGCAGCTGAGCAAACTGGCCTCATCGCCCTGGGGGATGATAAACTTACGTACATGGGATTCTAGGTCAGTTAGGTGAAAGAAGAAACATATCTCTAAGTGCTGAAAAGAAAATTCGAGTTTTCAAATGTTGTCCATGACTTGTTTTCTACTCGTTTCTAATTCCTCAAAGAGGCAATCCTATTTAAAATGAGATTTCGGTCATTAAAAAAAAAAGGAATGGTATTTGAGAACTAGTCGTTCAGATACAATAGAGCTTCAATGAATTTTTTTTCCTCCACGATTTTAATATAAAGCCTGATCCTATATCTCTGCATGGGTTGAGCGCCTACATCTTTTTAATGGAACTTTAGCTTGAATAGGCACTCTAGGGGAGAGGTGGGACACAGGGCTTTCTCAGCAGCTGCGTTTGTCCGACAGAGGGCACTTGGAACTCACACATAAATAGCAGCCATGACCGCGCTGTTTAAGATATCCATTTTCATTGCCATGGTGATTCTTAATTAACACATCGCATCAGGTTTTCATTGACACCAGTAAAATGAGGTGACTGTGACCTTGATTAATAAAATGTGTAATCATTCTGGAACTATCGTGAGTTAGAAACTTGTTAGATATTTCTTCCCAGTGATTACACTGGCCTGTAATCAATAAAACCAAAATCTACATTGCAGATTATTCAAGCTCCGTCTCCAGGGTGAAGACTTTTATTTCTTCTTAAAAATAAATTTGAACATATATTTGTGACAGTTTAAGGATAAGAAAGTAACAGACTAAATAACATGTTTTATTATATGAAGAGTATTGACTTGCTTGATACTTCTCAATATAAAATACACAGGTTTCAGACACGGGGGAAGGCACTTCAGAGTGTTGTTGATATTTCTAAGATTCTATTTTTTAAATTTCAGAGTCCAGATCAAGAAGCAAAATGAGAAGAATGAAATTCTTGGACGGTTCAGTTTACAAGTTAAAACCTACAACTTACCCCTAGAGGGCGCTCTTCACTTTGTTATCTCTCAGAAGCCTTGCCCGGCAACGACTGCCATTCAAATGGAAAACATCGCACTTAATGTTTGTGAATTGTGCAAGAATAATCAGAAGAACCCCACAATGCTGGGCAGATTTTTTACCCCTAACGCTTCTGTTGGTTGTGATGTAAAGTCCTTGACTGAATCAAATGTAAACTGTAAGGATTCAGCAAATCCAGGTTGCCTGTGCAAATATCCATAACATGTAATTCACTATCAATGTTTTTATTCTCATAAAACAAAGCACACAATTAAGAAACTTTATGCTTCTCTCATGTTTTCACTTTCATAGAAGCGATTTCGCATATTGATCACTTTCATACCATATCTTTGTGAGAGGTTTTATAGCACAAAGTCAAATAGTTCATTGGTTTCTTTTTTCTTCTTTTTTTTTTCCAGAATGATAAATAAATAATTGACCTTATAAATATCCTGATCATTGCGCTGATTTCATGGAGCTGGTCTAACATATCCCTAACTCTGAGGTTTTATAAGTTTTCTTTCTTTTTTTTTTCAATTTTAAAAAATACTTATTTATTTTTGAGAGAGACACACAGAGTGTGAGTGGGAAGGGGCAGAAAGAGAGGGAGACACAGACTCCGAAGCAGGCTCCAGGCTCTGAGCTGTCAGCACAGAGCTTGACACAGGACCCACAAACTGTGAGATCATGACCTGAGCCAAAGTCAGATGCTTAACCTACTGAGCCACCCAGGAGCCCCTATCAGTTTGCTTTCTCAGTAGAGTACATGGTCGGTTGTATTATTTGAAAAGATTTACTCTACTTCCTCATAATGGGCAGAAAATACTTCCCCACTCCATTATGCTAGACTTGGTAAATGGAATGTGAGAAGTAACCACGCTACTTTCAACAAAGACCTTAACTGTGATTTGATATCTCTTGTACTTCCTTTCTGTCGTGAGAATGCATTCGTTACACATAGCAGTTGCCCCTTCAGCCTGGGTCCCTGACTGTGAAGATATGTGAAACAGTGCCAAAGTATTCATAGCCAAGTGGCACTTGCTAACATGTCACATGGGCAAGAAATGTGTTTGTTGTTATTAACTGCCAGAGTGTTGGGGTTGCTCTTTGTGCAGCGAGGAAGCTAATATAAAAACTGATGGGGAGTAGGGTGCTGTTGTATGAAAAAAAAATCAGTGGCAATTCCTTCGGGATAAAGCTGTTGGTGGTGAGAAAGTATTGAAGGAAACTGAAAAGTGGTAATCAGTGTAATAATACAGGTTCGCTGCAGTGACCATAACTGCAGATAGCCTTCTGATGAACTTGTGGCTTTGGCTGGAAAGATATTTAAATGGAATATTGCTAGAGTGTGTTACTTGTTACTAGCTGCACTTGATATTTTAAAAATGAAATGAATCCAGAAAATAACTGGCCTGTTTGCAGGATGGGATGAAAAAGAAAACAGGGAGCCTTAAATTCTGGGATTTCAGAGTTGAAAAATGGGGCTGTTTTTAATCTTCAAGTGACAAAAGATAAAATTGAGAAATGTATTCAGCTCAACACCACTGATTAAGATGTAGGCTGAAAAGAAATTGTAAGAGTGGCCACAATTCCTGAAGGCATGAGTCTGCAATAGCTTGACAAGCCCACAGTGTCCTTAAGTCTAGAGAAAAACATACGTCCACCAGAGAATTCTGGCATAGGCTGCTGGCGCACAAAAATGGAATCAAATAAATCAATAGCTAACAAAGTCTTTGAAAGTTCTACTGCTCAAAGCACTGTCATCCTCAAGTAAGAGTTTGTGACTTTTTGAGACAATTTGGGCAAGAAGCCGGCTGACCAAGTTGCTCCTTCCTCCAGGATGGCACAATCCCCGATGCCCTCCCAACATACAACCAGGGAGGATGATAACAGAAAAAAAAAAAAAAAAAAAAAAAGAAGAAGATGTCCTGGAGGGTGGAGTCAAGACCCACAGAGAAAGAGGGACTGGGGAGCTACCTGCAGACAGCAGAACAGGGGCTTACTCAAGGAACATTCCCTGCCCCAGGATAGGAGGGCCTCTAATGTTTGTTCAGCAGAATTTCCAAAGTGCTGTGTATCAATGATTGATTGTTAAGTGCTTCTCATCCTTCCTCTTTACGAATGGGGGCATTTATTGTAATTATTTATACCCGATTTAGAGACGCATGAGATCTTCAAATTGGCATCCAACACCATAATGGGATGAGCGGTTCCAGGTACACTTCTTGAAAGTGGGGAAGTCTGAATGAGAAAGGAAGGAACATGGGATGCCTAGATGGCTCAGTCGCTTAAGCATCCGACTTCGACTCAGGTCACGATCTCACGGTTTGTGAGTTCAAGCCCCGTGTCGGGCTCTGTGCTGACAGTTCAGAGCCTGGAGCCTGCTTTGGATTCTGTCTCTCCCTCGCTCTGCCCCTCCCCAGCTCGTGTTCTGTCTATGTCTCTCTCTCTCTCTCTCTCTCAAAAATAAATATAAAAAGAAAGAAAGAGACAGAGAAAGGAACAGTGAATACCCACAGGAGGTGGTCTGTGATAGATTGTGTTATTGTTTCCAATATTGATTTCCCTCTCCTGTTAGGGGCACGGTAGATTTTCCTGCCCCACTGCTGTTGGGCTGGTCTGTGTGACTGTTTTTGACCAATGGGATATGAGCCAATGAGACACACGCTCTATCCGAACAGGAGCTTCAAATGTGATGCCTCTTATTCTTAGTCTCTGCCATGAAAATGAGCATCCCCCGAGGAGGGACTTAGCCTTTACCTGAGGCCCTTGAATGAAAGGACATGCAGAGCAGAGCTGAGCAGCCCTGTGTATCCCGAAAACACAGACATGTGAGTGAGGATAATGTTTGCTCTTGCAAGCCACCGGGATGTTGGTTCGTTTACCTCACAGCGAGCTGACTGATGCAGGACATGAGCCCTTGTCTGACATTCCCTTTGCGGTTTTGTTCAAGGGAGATAGTACACACACATATATTAATTTGTTTTTGAAAAAACAATTATTTTAACTATAGCATTCCAAAAAAAAAAAAAAATCTTAGCTTCTATGCCAAGTACAATGAGATGTAATTTTTCTTATTATAATGAAGCAAACACCTGCTCACGTTGAGACCTCCAGCTCAGTCTATTTCCAATTGAAAAGCATTTCATAAAAGAATGAAAGGTCACTGAGTTACTTTCGTTGGACTCTATGATGTATCTGTAGTGAAATAATGAGTTAGGTCAAACCATTTGTAATGTGTTCCCTAAGAGTGAGCCGGACACTTTGGAAAGCTACATATGGATTACCACTGAGAAATGTGTCTTTATATTTCTCAGTTCAACATGTAGCCAGTGACCCTTCACCTGGGCGCTGTGTTGCATTAGCATGTAAAATCATTCAGGACTACACCCCATGTGATATAGTAGTTGTGACGTAACATTCGCGAACAATTTTCTTCTTTTATGAATCAGAGCCAAGTCAAGATTGTCCCTGTGATAACCACAGGCTTGCTTTCATCAAAACATGTGTGAGAGAGTCATGGATGGAGTTACATGTAGCACCCCAGTCGCCTCACAAAATCTCACGTTGATTGGGTTGTGTCTCAGGCCAAAATAGAAGCTGCACTTGGAAACGTGTTCCACGGAGGAACCTCATCTGTTATGTGAAGGCGTAGCAGGGGAAGGTTGAAATCTCCCACAATTCCCCTAAGAACTGATGTGGCTTCTAACGGAGGTAAATCAAAGATCGGTGTGCCAAGGAGCAGTGGGGCCTCTGATCTTCGAGTTTGGAAATAGGGTAAGAGGAGGACATGAGGAACGACACTGAAAAGCGTGGGGAAAGTGACAAGAGAGATCCTTCTGCTCAAAGATGTTTCCCTCCATTTTTCTATTTGCATTAGTACAAGTCGTCTTCTAAAATGCACAAAACGGAGAGCGTGGGTGGCTCTTAAGCGGTTAAGCATCCGACTTCCGCTCAGGTCATGATCTCTCCGTCAGTGGGTTCGAGCCCCGCGTGGGGCTCTGTGCTGGCGGCTCGGTTGCCTGGAGCCTGCTTGGGATTCTGCGTCTCCTTCTCTCTCTGCCCCTCCCCCACTCGTGCTCTGTCTCTGTGTCTCTCTCTCAAAAAATAAACATTAAAATTTTGTTTTAACTTGTTTAAGAAATCAATGAAATGCACAAACCCACTAGGAAGAGTAGAAATTTAACTTTTCTAATGCTATAGGGAGTAAGTCCGTGACAAGTCCGTGTGTGGGAGGGGGGAATCTTTCCAGAGCTGGGAGTGTTCAGGTGAAGAGGCTGAGGGGGTGAGGCAGCCCCACTGGGTGAGCCGAAACTGACCTGTGCTGGACTCTCAGCAGGTAGGAGTGACCGAGAGGGCATGTAATGCCAATGGGGCTTAAGGACATTTGGGGCTTTGGAAACCTTCCGCCAGTCTACTTTTCTTGCATTACGGCCTGTCATTCTCCTGTACTAACTCCCACACAGGACGTGGTGACTCCCCCAAGCACATCCCCCACGACAGGACTTCTGCCTGGATTGCTTTTTGTACTGTCAGCCCTAAATACTTACTGATTCCTCAATGTCTGTCTCAGACGTCTCTGCCTCCATGACACCTGACTGATTCCCTTGACAGATGCAGCTTCCTCTTTCCCACTTTGTTCGCACGCTCCTGGTACCTCTCTCACATCGTCCTGTCATTATTTGTGTGGGTGCTACGGATATATCGAACACAATGTCTAAGGCTTATTCATCTTCGTAGCCTAATCCCCTTACCTGAGCATCTTACACATAATGAACGTTCAATAAAAGCTTACCCTTGGGGTGGAGGGAAGCGGAGAGAGGAAGTCAGAAAAGTTATGTAGATGCGAGATGGCAGCGGATGGCTTTCTAAACAAACTTCCTCCACTGTGAAGTTTTCCCTGGGGTGACAGCTGGCCCAGGTACCCCTGCGAATCATTTTGCTTGTGGATTTTGGTAGCTGACAATAGTCTTAGACGGATTTTAGTGCTGCAAAGCATTCTCCCTCATAATGGAAGCTGCGGCTGGCAGTGGGTATGTGGGCAACAGTCCTTTCCATGCTGCCCACCTTGTCTCTGACTTATGGACACACAGTTGTGTAGAGAGCTTGTGGCTGCTTGGCGTCCTGCCTCCTTACCCACAAAGGATGTTGATTACTTTGGATCAAAAAAGCTCCCTCTTTCTGACTTTTGCACGCCAGGTTGGCCGCAGAGGTGTTATGGACATTTCCCAGACTTTTTTTTTTCTGCTCTAAGCTGGGCTTTCTTTTTTATGCTACATTTCCTTTGCTTTGATCTGCTTGTGGTCACCCCCACTTTGGCTTGTAAAGCAGCATTGTTTGGGGACCCTGCTGTCATGCATCCTCTGAGCACATCCTGCCTGGCAATGCTCGTGGCAGAAGGCTTTGCTTTTTTGCCAGCTACACGAGTTTTGCTGTTGTGCTCTGAAGGAACCATTATTTGTTTCTTTATTAAGGAGTGTATGTGTGTATGTGGAGATGAAGAAAGAGAGAGCAAGTCAGAGAGAGGGAGGAGGAGAAAAGTATTCTCTGCTGAACAATGTTAAGGATAGTGTTTTCTTTAGGCTGGCATCAAACTGTGAAGTCGATTGACAAAATGCTTCTCTGCTTTATTTGGGAATTTTCTGCCTCTACTACACACCTGTCATGTGTGCTGTTCCATGGCTTTCCACAATGTCTTACCTCACTGGATAGCACCAGTACTCTTATAATTGCTTCCGTTTATTGAATGGCTACTTGGGCAAATACTGAAGATGTCTTATGTCTCATAATTGCCAAAGTATCACAATAAAGGGCCAGTACTATTTTTAACATTTTTTCTTTCTTTCTTCCTTTTTTTTTTTTTTTACATTTTATTTATTTTTGAGAGAGAGACAGCCAGAGCACACGTGGGGGAGAGGCAGAGAGAGAGGGAGACACAGAATCCAAAGCAGGCTCCAGGCTCTGAGCTGCCAGCACAGAGCCCAATGCGGGGCTTGAACCCACAAACCGTGAGATCATGACCTGAGCCAAAGTCGGACACTCAACAGACTGAGCCACCCAGGCACCCCAACACTTTCTAGATGAGAAAGCTAAGGGTCATAAGGTTAATGTGAGTTGCTCAGTTACCTATCTAGGAAAAATCAGAATGTAGATTTGGGATTCAAATTCAGGCTGATTCCAAGACCCCTATATTTCCTCTATGTTAGCCTCTATGAGCCTAACAGAGGGAAAAGAAGAAATTATTTTTTCTAAGTTTCTGCCCATCACCCAGGGAACACTCCTAACCCTTCTTCTTCAGGCTGGAAAGTCATGGGTACATCAAAAGTTCTAATCTCGGAGCTTATGGTGCTTGGGATATGGACTAACTCTTTCAAATGGTATAACATCTCCATCCATTCAAATGACCTCCCCCCATTGCCCCTAAAGGCTATGAAAGAGAGATTTTTGGGGGGGGGGGAATTCACTCAGCAGGCACAGGTACTTTAATGGACAGTGTTCTGTTCACATGGTCTTTTCAGTATAATCTCCACCACCTTGAGTTCTTTGTAATGGCGCCCAGAAGCCAGGTGGGATTTTGTCCCAGGTGAGGTTCTCAATCATTGCTTGCTCCTGCTTAGGTTTAACACCACAGTGAAATCCCACTCAAGCCTACTTAGGCACAAAGATTCAAGGAATCTTGGATTTGAAGGGAATTTTTAAAAGTCAAATCCAATGATTCCCAATCTGGGGCATGCATCAAAATCATTTTTTCAAGCTGTAAAGTGACATATGCCCTGGCCCAATGCTGTAGGCTCCTCATTTTGTAGGTCTTGGGTGGTGGCTCAGCTCAACATGGGATTCTGAAGGGCAGCCAAGTGGAGAACCACACATTTAATTTACCTCTCATGATATATGAATACTTTCTTGCTTGATTTGATTGTCTATTTCTTCATCTTTGCAACCCTGGGAAATAGGCAGAAAGCAGAAGATGAAGATTATTTTTGCTCAGTTCCATAGAGAAAATCAGTGACTAGGGTATTGAATTAGGAATGACTAAGTCTTCAGGCTTTTTATTGGAATAGCATATGGCGTTAGTTTTTAACTATGTTTTCTTTCGAAGAGATATTTCACCTCTTCCTGTGCCTCTTCCTAGGTACCAATTATGAGGACATAGATGCTCCTGGAAAATTAGATCAAGAAATTCATAAAAGATATAGCTTTTTAATTTGGAATAAATTTCAGGGAAAAAAACCAAGGGAAGTATAAGAACAGAGATCTTGGTTTTAGCTGTGCTGCTAAGAGCTGTAAGCTTTGAGTGAATCAACCTATGGCTCTGAGACTCTGTTTCCTCTTGTGTCGTTTGACCAATGGACTTGGAGAACCCTTTCAGTTCTAGGACTTCAAGCTTTCAGAGTCCCTTCCAATCTCCTTATTGCCAGCTTCAACATGGTTTCTGAGAGCCATGGAAATGACCCCACCCTTCAGTGTCTCTTTTCTCTGAATTCTTGCTACACTCAGTGGTCTCCATTTAAAAGAAGAGCTATATGCTCTCATATTATTTTCTGTGTCACTGAATTTGTCTCAGAAAAGATTCCCAGATACTTGAGAGGCAGTGCTGTTTTCTTCATCTCCCCATCCCCACTCAAAACAGTATTGAACATATATGTATGAAGGAAGTAAATACAAAGAATCAAAGACTTTTAGAGTTTGAGACCACTTTAGAAATCACTGATTGTGCCCATTTCATTATACCCAGGAGGAAGTGAAGGCCAAGAGCTGATAACCGTTCACGCAGGCAGCCAGTGGTAGAATGAGCAATGTCACCAGGTTTGTTTACTTCCAGGGCAAATGTATTTTCTCCGCCCTATGTCTTTGGTTGGTTGATTAGAAGGCACTGGATTAACACCATGAACTCCAGCAAAACTAGCCACATCTTACTGACTCATCATGAATTTTCCAAACAGTCTACATAGTGGAATAATTTGATCATCTTATATTACAGTTTATTTTTGCTTTTATCAGTGAATATCTCAAAACACCCTAGAGATATTATCAAAATGGTCTTAAAACCAGCATATAGGATCACTACTAAGGGGAAAGGTACATGCTGGTCCTACTGCTCTATTTTTAAAGGATGGGGGGAAGGACTCGTTAAGGAACAGTACTTCAAGGTCATAAGAGTCAGCTTTATCTTCTGCATTCAGCAGCACATGCTTTGCCTGGTCTAAGGAAATAGATTATGTGTTGTAAAATGAAGAAATGATGTGATTAACATTTTCTTCGCCTAAAGTTAAAAATAGAAAGTGTTGACTTCAGTCATCAATTAGTCGTTGGGTATGGAGGTAAGGGGACATGTATTCAGTAGGCCAGCTCAGCTTGTTTTCAACCAGATATCACTAGGTAAACACCATTCTCTGCCCCCTATGTTCTGGGCTGTCCCTTAACTGCTGGACTAGTAAGTATACTCTTAGATTATTTTAGCCTTTTTTTTTTAAGTTGTTAGCGTTGTCTATAAATAGATTCCCGAGACTCTCAAGGTCTAATACTAATAATAACTGGTCATCTTTTTTCTCCTGAGAAATTAAACCATTTTATGGTTTACAGTCGTTCCTGAAATTTGTCCTTATGTGCTATAAGGTGGTAATGCTACCTGTTTAACTCATATATGCTGCTGCTCTCGCTTTATGTCATTGGTTCTCAACTAGGGACTCGTTTGCTTCCCAAGGGACATTTGGAACTATCTGGAGACATTCTTGGTTGTCACAACTGGTGGCAGCGGTGTGTGTACCACAGAGATCAGAGATATTGCTACAAATCCAGCTGTGCACTGGACAGCCCCTCACAAAAAAGAATTTGGTCCAGAAGGTCAATAGTGCTAAAGTTGACTAACCTTACTTTAGAATACAGATTCACATAAAGATATTATCTAATCCATATAGATATGAATCATTACTGCTAACTTAAATCTGCACCTATTAATCTACATCGAATAATGAGTGTCTGATACTCTGTTAATACTGCTTGTCACAATCCCTTAATTTGTCAAGGTTGTGAGCTGATGTTTTGTTCTCAAAAGAATACGAGGACTCCTGAACAGATCTGATCTTGTCAAAAGATAAATTGAATATGAAATAATTTCGTCAGCATTTCCAATTCTTTGGGTCATTTCTGATGAAGGTTTTCAGCATTTAGGTTCCAGTAGAAAGTAATTCCACAAACTAGTTGTCATCAAAGCTTAGTAAATGGTCCCCTAACCTCTGATCTCTGAAACAGGCTTGTGAAAACGTGCTGATGAATTCATTTAGTCATTGCTCCTGCAAGACTTCAATGCTAATTCTATTTTTAGTTACTGTTTGTAGCAATTATTAATGGAGAAATGAGAGAGAAAAAAAATTTTTTAAGCTAAAATTTAGTCAGTGGTTCTCTGGCTGCAATTCCCAGTGTACCGTGATTCTGCCTTTAAATGTAATTTCAAAACAGCTGTAATAGCAAATTAGTTTCTTTCTATTAGTTAAGTGATTATACACCAATCAGAACTGAATACACACACTATTAAGTTTATAATTATATTTGAGAATTTCACAGTCCACTTCATCTTCCTTTAGGACTCGTCGAGTGTTCCCTGACTCACATTTCTTCTTGAAGGGAGTATTTCACCAAATGTTGAAACATGGTTATCTTGGTTCAGAATATTTAAAGTCAGGCTCAGAGGTGAATCAAATGGTTGATAAGTGTTCAAGGTCTTCATTACTCAGACCCCAGTCAGACTCCAGTTTAACAGTGAGTGAAATTTACTGTTGATAGCAATTTTCTGGTAAAGGTGCAGGGACTAGGCTATCTCTATCCATTTCTTAGTGGACAGGGGTTTGAGTCCCTGCTATCTCCTTGTCATAACAAAGACCAAATAATAAATGAGTTGGCTATGACACAGTGGCCCGGTTTAGAAGAAATCCCTGCAAGGTTACAGAGGTAGCTGTAAAGGACTTGGAATTGGTTACCTTTTCTGGGAACCAAACTGTGGCAAAGGGAGCATTTATTTCTTTAGATAGATTTGTTTCTCTTCATGGAACTTGATTTCTATAGCTTTCACATTGTAATTCTTTTATAATGCAACTTGCTATTGCATAAATTCAATTATATTTGTTCAATGAATATTTATTAGGAGCCTGCCATGCTCTTCAATTTATAACAATTCTGTACAATAGAAGCTTGAAGGATAGTGTGATGAGAAAGATTGTCAGTGAGAAAGCACTGTGGCATGATGGGGACAATACTGAGACTTTGGAGTCAGACAGACCTGTGTTCAGAGCCAAGCTCTGGGCTTAACCAACATGTGACACTGAAAGGTGGTCTCGCTTCTCAGAGTCTAGGTTTCCTTATTTATTGGATGGGAAGCTACTTAGTCTAGTGGTCAACTAGAGCAGGGACTCTGAAATCAGACTGCACGCTTTGAATTACCTGTCTACCACTCGTAAAATATTAGGCAAGTGCCTTAACCATGTTAGGCTCCCCTTTCCCCGTTGAAAAATAGAATTGAATGTTATGTTTTAAAAACTCTTAACATAATTTGTAGCCCACAGAAGGTGATCAGTGGGTGAGAAGGGTCATCTTCATTAGTAAATACTCTGTCGTTAGAAGTAGTTAATCACAGACTGGTTACTTTTAGGTTAGTGTCTAATATATACACGTATACGGTATTGGTTTGATTTCAATGAACTCTTTTGTGATTCTATGAATAATTTTCTGGTGGTAGAATTTCATTATTGTGGCACCTTGGCAGAAGATATTTTTAGGCAACAGCACTTTCACACCATGTGGGCAATTTCCTCTTTTGGGTGTACATGACGTTGACACCTAAGAGTCCCAATTAACTTTCTGGTCCCAAGGTTACATTATTATGCTTTTCTTGAAACTTTTCCCAAATTATAGTTACTCCGTTTTGAATCATCTCCAAATTTTACACATCTTCCTTGAAGTAATGTATTTACATAGCTCCGAAACGCAGCATGAATTCTTTATGTTACTGCTTCTCTTGTTTATGCATCCCAAGAATACACTTCTTTTTTTCACTAATAACAAAACCATTCCTGACACCTGTTTAGCTTGAGGTCAACTATGTCTGTGGCTCTCCTTTTGTAGCTCCATAATCTCAACTGTTTCTTGAATTTTTGCACTTTGCGTCTCATGTCAAAATGCGCTTTTGTGCTAGTTGAAAGTAACTACTTTTATTTCTGACTCTTGTTGCCAGGATCATTGGGAATCTAATTTTATCTTCTCAGGGTGAGTGACTCACCTTCTCTTCCACCCCTTGTGGTTATGTCATCTGTAGATATAATGAGGACCTCTTTCTTCCTAAGCTAAGTGATAGAAGAAGAAGCTACTAAATGACTTAAAGCCCAGGATGACCTTCTGCAAGAATTTTAGATAAAAAGATTTTAGGTATAAAAGCAATCGTTTGCTTAAATCAATCGAAACAAAAGTAGTCTTATGAGCTCAAAATCAAGTAAAACAAACAAAAATATTGTTTTTCTTTTTCTTTTTTTAACTCTGGGGATAACCTAAGTATTTAAAATTAGGAAGTTTACTCATACCAACTGAGCACTGAGCATTTCAAGTGAAGATATTTGGACTGAGTTTGGAAGTGAATGAAGGATGTTTTCAGTGACACATGACATCAGTTAAAATACCTCACTTAAGCAACAACTTCTACCATGTGAAACATAGCAGAGAACCAGGAAATAAGCCTCAGTACTGAAAAGAGTGCTCTGGGACATATGACAAGCATTTTATTCTTGGAATTGCAAAGATCTGAGATGACCCACACCCGCACTCTAGTTCTTTTTACTTTTCACATCCTATATTAACTGTATCTTTTGTTTTCTGTATTTTCATGTTTTTATGTCTGGGGCTTTGTTGACCCCGGAGGGACAGCTCCTTCTATGGTTAGCCTATTTTTAGAGGTAGTAAACCACTGGCCTGGGAGCATGCTTTACATATGTAAACCAATCTAGAACCCACACCCCAACCACCTTTTTATGTAGCTCTCACACCCTGAGCCACTATCCACTTGCCATCAGCCACCATGTTGGTAGGGACAACCCCTAGGCCTCACAGCCTGCTGGAACTATTCAGAGGAGCCAAGTCTAAGTCTATTTACCCTGCCTTGCTTGTTCTTTCCCGTGGAGAGTGCAGTAAAGGTGCTTGCCCACAGCATCTCCCTTTCCCCTCTGTCTCTTGATCGACCCTGGTCCTTCTCCATGTGTCCCTGCTTGGTGTGGAATGCTGTGTCTTCTTGGAAACTGACAGCAATAAACTATCTTTTGAGTGGCAATTGTCTGTGATCTGTTAGCTTTACCATACTTAAATAACAATAAAATCTACTGTAACACATGCTTCATAAAGTTTGGCCCCCTAATTTCCTAATCATAAGAGGTGATTATTATGATGATTTCCTAATCATGACAGGTTCAATTCCTAGAATTGAAGGAAGGTTCTAGAGCCACCTATGTTGGTGGTATTATAAGATGCCACTTCTTCTTGGTTGAATAAATGGTTTCCCGCCAAGTGATATAGAGAATGTATATATAACCAGAAAAAGGTAAAATGTTCTCCTGCCCATTTTTTAAATTTTATTTTATTTTTTATTTTATTTTATTTTTGCACTTTCATCCCTCATTGCTGTCTAAAAACTCACATTTCAGACCCATTTGTACCCATTGCATGCTGTCCTTGGCTGTACCGAATCTTCATTCCAATTTTGATATTGTGAAGGATAATAATAGCAACACAATAAATGATTTTTAGAAAGCCAACATAAAACAAACTCTATACTAGCACGCTATGTCTCTTATTTAAAACCCTGCAACAAACCCTAAAATGTAGCTTTTGTCAGCAACTTGTGACAGATGAACAATCAGACATTTACGGAGGTCACAGAACTTGTGCCAAATCACCTAGCCAATAACTAATAGAAGTTGGATTCAGGTGTGTGCTGTGTGAAATATCTCTTCTATTTCTCGTACCTCGTTCACTACAGCTTGACAATAAATACACATTTTTAGTTCTAGCTTAAAGAGGACAAGCTACTGTCTGGATGCCATGTCCTTTGGTGCTATGAGCTCAATGATTTTCCCCTGTGGAGAATTCATGAATTCTTTCTGTTTTGAAAGCACATTGCTTATGTTTCAAATTACACATATCACAGTCATAATTATATTAGAGCTAGGTGTACATATATCATCAATTCAATTAGCTTGTGGGCTATATGGAAGCAGAAACTGTTTCTCATCTTTGCATTCATCACGGTACTTAGCCCAGGGCCTTGAGCTTATTAAGTATACAATAAATATTTGTTGAATTGATGTGAGTTGAGGATCAAATGCATTAATGCATGTTAAATCTGTTTGTAAGGCACTAGTCACATGAAAGACAATATGATTATTTGAGTCCTGGACTGTAGAGAAGGAAGAGAGACAGAGTGTGTGTTGGTGGGGTGGGGGAGGGGGGAGAGTTGGGAGGTGCCTCATTCCAGAGACTCTCAGATCTTTTCAAAAGTGAAATAAAGTCATCAAAAGGTGAATAGTGGAGTTTTCATTTAGTGTGGGAATTTGCTAGTCACCCTTAGTGTAGACTTTTCTAAATTTCCACTGAAAATATTTAAGAAAGTAAAGGAAAAAAGATGAAATCTTACAGCAACATTGAAGGTGCAGACTCACAGAAAAAAAAAAAGGCCAAATCTGGAAGAAAAAACTACTTGAAGTGGTTAATTGTGCTTTTATCAGGTAGATATCATTACAAATAAGGGAATCCTCTAACAGTGATTGAAACATAAGGACATTTATTATTTACTTAAATGGCCTGAAGTTAGGTGCTCCCTGTATACTTCAGTTGCCTAATATCAACGCCAAGAAACCAGGCTTGGTTTCTCACTGCTGTTTTCAATGTGTTGGCATTTTGTCCTTAGGTTTTCATCTCATTGTTCCAGGATCACTTCCACAGCTCTAGATATTACGTTCCAACACAACAGTATTCCAAGCAAGAGGAAGAGGGGAGGGACAAACATAAAGTGTTTCCTTACCTGCTTTTCTTTTATTGGGGAGGAAAAATCACTCCCTACCCCCACCCCAACCAGCCTTTGGGAAAGTTCCCTTTACATCATTATCTGGAACTGGGTCACATGAGCACTCCCTAGCTCATTCATTTTCAAAGGTAAATAGAATTGTTGTGACCAATAATTAGTCTAGGGATAAGCATACTTTCACACGCAGGCACACATGCATGCACATGTAATCATGGTTCTTTTAGCAATGAAGAATGGGCAAACGGCTATTGCATGAACAACCAACAGTGACTCTCATAAAACTGGATTGAGATAACTTTGCCTGTTGCATGCTTTGCCTCATAAAACATGGCAACCCTACCTATACAGAAGATCGTTAGAAGATGCTCTTTCCTCACCTTGATGTCTGGGTAGAGATCCTGGACTTGTCCCCACCAGAAAACTAAGCAAACCCCCTCTATTCTCAAGGTTTCCTATGTGAGACTGTCAGTGTTCTGATTTATTCATAGTTCTGGATTCAAATGCACCATGTTCTACCTGTTTAATAACACTACGACTTCCAGGGGCACCTGGTTGGCTTAGCCAATAGAGCGTGGCACTCTATCTCAGGGTCGTGAGTTCTAGCCCCATGTTGGGCATGGAGCCAACTTAAAAAGAATAAATAAATAAATAAATAAATAAATAACTACAACTTCAAGAAGACAACAGGCAAAGTGTAGGAGAAACTAGGTATGGTATCATGGAAGTGTAGTGTGCACAAGTCAAAGGTTGTGTCTGGGAATAGAAACTGGTTGGAAATGGTGCAGTCTGGAGATTATAGCTTTTCATGAATTGCACTCCTTCAGAATATTAGAGCATCAAGCTGTGGGATTATCTGAAGTTCTATCTTGTGTTTATTAAAACAAACAGCACTATGGATGAAGGCATTCTCCATCCTGGAAATCAAATACACTTTCGGCACATTAATATGTTTAGTATTGATATTTGAGAAGGCAATTTGACCAAAGAACTCACAGACTGACAGTGAGTCAATCCAGTGACATCTATAGATTTTGTTCTATAGTCAATGATTTCTTACTTGAATAAGGCAAGAGAAAAAGAAATAGCATGTGGCGCTTACATGTAAATATTACAAAGCAAAAGAAAGGAAAAACACACCGAAATTTAGAAAGAGCGTGCCTTTTAAAATAATCTACTATTGGCAATAAAAGAATAAAATGCTTGTTCTCCAGTGTGTAATACTTGACACAGAGTAGTCAGGAAGAGCACAATTAAGACAATAAAATGAGATGAAAATAGAGGTGGGTGATCCAAGAAGGTATTGCAAGAAAGCATCTTAGTATCATCTCTGTGGGTAAAGCTCAGCCTCCTGGGTTTCATTCTGCTCATCCTCTTCTGCCTCCTTACATTTCCTAACATAAGGAAAAATATTTCTTGCGCTGTATCTGTTACCACAGAGTTTCAGTGGAATTGCTTCACTTGCCCGATGATAATCTCATAAAGCAATGTTTGTTAAAATAACTAAAGTTTCACAAACTTGGGATACGATGAGAGGAGAATTTAAATCAAAATGTATCAGTAAGGAAATGTTAATTTAGGCCTGAAGTCTTAAATGATCCCTAACTTTTAGGGGCTTAAAATTATAAAATTTCTCACTCATGCCACGTGCCCATCTTGGGTGGGCGAGGAGAGCTATCTCTGCATGACCTCATTCCAGGATGTAGGCTGTCAGGGCAGTCATCTTGGAGGAGGGAGAAAAATGACCATTGGATGGTCATGCCTTAGAAGTTAAATGTTCTGGCTCATAATGATTCATGTTACTTCTATTCACAAATCATTTGCCAGATGGAATTTAATAACCCCAACCAACCAGAAGGAGGCTAGGAGTATATTCCTACTTGTGATTGGAAGGTGAGAGATTAGAAGTTTGTAGTGGACATTACTGAAGACAATCACATTCTACCTATTTGGTCACAAATACTTGGCTCATTCTTTCCTACAAGCAACATATATTCTCTCTTTCCCCATGGGAAAAAATTGAAAAGTTCTATCCAGTCATAACATCAAGTCGTTTTCTAAGTTCTTTGCGTGATTCACTGTGGTTTCTAAATTGTGGGGTGGAGGGAGAGCCACAGTGATTTCTTCATTGGGTCCAGCTGTGGCTCCTTTTGATCCATAGATACCTAGCACTGAGAAGATTAGTTATCTGTTTTCCCCAACCTAACGTACTATGATTGAGCAGGACGACTAGAGGAAACATTCTTGTTTGGAAATGGAAGGAAAGGAAGAGTCACAGAAGTCATTGATTCACAGCAATTCTGAAATTCTACCAGGCAGAATTTGCAAAGGCCTGTTATCCTGGAGATGTAGACTATTCTTTGCATTAGTCCTGATTCTGGTTCCCAGGAGGGGCTCCCTTGTCCATTCGTCTCTAGGCCCTTAGCTCTACCCTGTCTGAGCTTCTGCCTTTCCCATTATCCAATATGACTCCATCTAAACCTGAGGATTAGAGAATATGCTTTCTTCTTGAGCTGCTTATCAGTCTGCTTGCTTTGCAAAGGTTAGGACTCCACGTGTGATTTTAAGTCTCAAAGATTCAGTAATTTCTTCCCCATTCTCTGCTGTCCTCCTCCCTCATAGACTCCTGACTTATTTTACATTATAGGTGTTTTTAAAACTTAGTCTTCTTATTTATTTGATTCCACTCATTATATTTGACATTCTCTCTCTCTCTCTCTCTCTCTCTCTATATATATATATATATATATATATATATATATATTTGGCATTCTCTGTGTGCATATATGTGTATGTATATATATGATATAGATATAGATACAGATATACATATGGATATATAATAGCCACGCTTGAAATTTTTTTCTCCTTGAACAATTTTGACAAAGTGAAGGGATTTTATTGGTTTCATCTCAATCTATTCAGAGATTTTAACAATACGTTTAAAGACACATTCTTGAATTAATACTTGCTCTTAGACAAAGTTTATTTTTTCCTATTTGTGATCGAGAAATACTTGCTTCTTCCAGCTCTGAGTCCCTGAATGTATAAACTCTATTCTCTGCTATTCCTGCTTATGCCTGGACTAGCTCTTTTCTGAGACTACCCCTTTATTTTACCTTTTTGTTTTGCAAAGTGCAGCACACGTCGACTGGGACACACTGATAGTATTCCAATCTCTCCAGGGAAATACAGTTTCATTAGGTGCATGGTCTGTCTTATCAATTGTTGCATTCAATGTTACGGTGGTATAAGTTTCATATCCAGCTCTTCAGGGAAAAAAAAAAGCTGTGATTTGTAGTGCTTCCCAGTTCCATTGGTATAATTCTCCCACCATGGAAGATTCAAGTTACCAACATAGCATCATGAAACCTGGAGTTGGAAAGAGATACTCACAAGTAGT
This sequence comes from Panthera leo, assembly GCF_018350215.1. NCBI lineage: Eukaryota > Metazoa > Chordata > Mammalia > Carnivora > Felidae > Panthera > Panthera leo. Next base: position 37,246,828 of record NC_056688.1, on the reverse strand, counting down.
TCTCTTGGGCACAAGAAAGCTCCAGCACCCCACAGACTAGAGAGGATTGTTCTGCCCAGCGTTTTGCCATTTCTTAACATAAAGTATCATCATTCCGGTCTTTCTCACAACATGCTTCCTAGCCCAAAGCCAATGCCATATATTTTATATTATTTTTACGGCAACTCTTGGACTAAAGCACCAATATCTGTATTGGTTAGAATAGGCAGGGTGATGCTGCAGTCCAGACATGGCCAAAAATCTCAGTGACTTCAAACAAGAAAGGTTTGTTTCTCACTAATACCACCACCGTGCTTGTCACAGCACATCAGCAGTCAGTATTCCAAGGAGCCACGCTGTCAGAGGGCCACTGCCTGGAGGACTGCACACCAGACCCTGTGGGGAAGAAGTATGGAAGGCAGCTAAATGGGTTGCTCTCAGAAGTGACTGCACACTTCCATTCATAACTTGTTGGCTAGAACTAGTGATGAAACCGGAACAAGGGAAGGAGAAAAAGAAGTGTGAATGTACCATGTACCTGGAAGCAGAGAACAGAAAATATTTGTTTAGCTCTCCCAAGTCTAACAACAGTAGAAGTGCCTACAACCCCACATTTATACCCCTTTCCATGCAACTTGAGTATTATTTTCTTTTTTTCTATTTTCTATAGAAGATCTTAAGGGTAGAAACTAACAAAATACACAATAGCATTAATTCTCTCTTACCAAGCTCTTCATGATCCAACAAAAATATTTGCATATTCTTGTGGTAGCTCTGTCTAAAATCAGTATATGGCTGCATGATACCAAATAGGTGGAGAAAACACACACATGTAAAATGCCATAAGGAAATAAGAAAATTGCTATCACTGAAATCTTTGAGTGGTGTTTTTCTGAATTTTAAAAATTTTACTTTTTTCAAATTTTATGTTTCACAGCTGAAAATATGTACTTCCTTTATAATGAGATAAAATCAGATATTAAAAATCTTATATAACTTTGCAAAATCTATTTTTTTTATTTTTTTTATTTTTTTTTAACATTTATTTATTTTTGAGACAGAGAGAGACAGAGCATGAACGCGGGAGGGGCAGAGAGAGAGGGAGACACAGAATCGGAAGCAGGCCCCAGGCTCTGAGCCATCAGCCCAGAGCCCGACGCAGGGCTCGAACTCACCGACTGTGAGATCGTGACCTGAGCTGAAGTTGGAGGCTTAACCTACTGAGCCACCCAGGCACCCCACAAAATCTATTTTAATATAGCTATGCAAAAAAAAAAAAAAAAAATACAACCAGAATTGAAAAACCTTGATAGAAGTCATCAAAATAGTCTCAGTGTTTGTTCCTGGATATGAATTTTAAACATATATTTTTTTCTCCTTTCAGATTTGCTATAATGACTCCATATTATGATTGTATTTTAAAAATGAGAAATGGGGCACCTTCTCCCTTATTACTCTTTATCCTTGTAATTCATTGTATTTTATTTTATTTATTTATTTTTATTTTTTTTTAAATTTTTTAATGTTTATTTTTGAGAGAGACAGAGTGAGTGGGGGAGAGGCAGAGAGAGAGGGAGACACAGAATCCAAAGCAGGCTCCAGGCTCCGAGCTGTCAGCACAGAGCCTGACATGGGGCTCGAACTCACGAACTGCAAGATCGTGACCTGGGCTGAAGTCAGACGCCCAACCGACTGAGCCACCCGGCGCCCCCATTGTATTTTATTATTCTAATTATGAACAAACTACATCATACTGAAAAAATTTCCTTCTTCAATATTTTCACTGCTATAATATCTATATTTAGTGTCTCTCATTTCCAGTGAGATGAATATATATAAAACAGGAATTATATCTTTCTGTATCCATATCTGTGTCTCTATTGGTTCCTCTATTTGTGTTCCTTTTGAAAAGCTTGCACCAAGCCGGACAGGTGGGCTGGTCACTGCACCTCAAGACTCAGGTCTTAACTCCAATATGTACCAAACTCTCAAAACAAAACAGTAAGAAAAACAAACAACTCAATTGAAAAATGATGCAAGACTTGAACAGATAGGTTACCAAAGAGGATATGTGGGCAGCAAGTAAATATAAGTGTTTAACATCATTAGCCAATAGGAAAATTCAAATTAAGGCCATCAGGAGGCACTACCACATATCTATTAGAGGGTCTAAAATTAAATACACTCACAACATCAAGTGTTGTCAAGGATGTAGAGCTTCTGGAACTCTCACATATTGCTGCTGGGAATGAAAAATGGCATGGCCATTCTAGAAAAACAGTTTGGCAGTTTCTTACCATGTAAATACTACGTATGTCATGTGACCTAGTAATTCTAGTCTCAAGCATTTAAGCCCTAGGAAACTGAAAATTTATGTTTATACCAATTTGCTATATGTATAGCAGCTCTTGTTTAAATCTCCGGAATCAGAAGCAGCCCAAATTTCTTTCAAATTGTAAATGTATAAACAAGCCATGGTACATTCGTACAATGGAACACTACTCAGCAATAAAAAGGAATGATCTAGTGATCACGTCTCATCCTAGATGCATCTCATACACACTCAGTAAAAGAAGCCAATCTCAAAAGATTACATACTCTATGATTCCATTTATGTCACATTTCAAAAACCCCAAACCATATTGACAGAGAAGTATTAACTAATTCCAGGGATTAGGCGTGAGGAGAGGTATGGTTATAAGGGATTAGGCGTGAGGAGAGGTGTGATTATAAGGGGTTAACAAGAGGGAAGGTGAGAGAAAAAAAGACTCATTCAAATGTCTCCTATTCAAAAAATTTCCTGTCAGTCCTGACAGTCCTGAATTTTGTCATTCAAAAAAATGACCTGTCAGTCATTTTTTTCCACATCTCCTTTGATTTTCATTTTGGACCATATAACTACTTAAAATCATGTGTGCATTTACATTCATTGCTTACTGAATCTCTCCCCTCATTAGAATGTTAGCTCCACAAGAGTACAGTCCTCACCTGTCTCATTTTCCATGATCTTCTGGGCATTTAGATGAGTGCCTGGCTCATGGTAAGTGCTCACCGTCTACTTGTTCACTGAATGCATGCTAGACAGTTGGTCTATTTTGACCAGGAAAAATGATCTACAGAAGTAGAAAGAGCAATAGTGGATTATTCCCAGGACTTAATGTTCAGAGAAACCGCATCAGTCATCAAATCTGAAGTACTAATAAAGGCCTGAAAAGGGAAGGTAGAACACATTTCCCAAGTGCAGGAGTTACTCAAGAAATGGTTTGTAAAATTGAACAATAAGAGCGTGGACTACGCTCTTACTAATTTTAGGAGGTCGTTTGTTCAGGCTAGAGAGTTCAATGTGCATTCGGGGCAAAAATCTTGGTGTCTCCGTTGTCTACGCTAATGCAGTATCTACGATAAGGTTGCATCTCTGGGTGTTATGTAGATTCTCTAATGTCTGTTTTGCTACCCCACAGAATCACAGTGTGTATGTGTGTGGCTTTTTGAAGGTCCCAGAGGGTGCTACCGCTCAGTTTAAGCAATTACGATGTCAGTTTAGAACAACGCCTGCTCTCCTGCTTCAGAAATAAAAATGCCCTAGGGCTTAAGTGAACAACATAGAGCATCCTGGATAATGGATGGGTTCTTTAAGAAAAGCAACTTGAGAGTAATGGGAAGGTGGCTTAAAGACAGAACACTAATCAAATATGTCGGTGGAAGAAAGAGTTATTGATACAAAGTTTGTGTACTGAATGTCACTTCGGGATTAGTTTAAGCAGCATAATCCTAGAAGTTTTCTAGAAGTTCCAGTTAGTGAGGCTTTAAAGTATTTTATCCTCGGTAAAAACTGGTCTGTTTTCATATCACCGTGGCTATTTGGAGACGGTCCTGCTGTAGCATCCTTTGACTGAGCTGGCAGGTGGCCTCCTGTGCCTTTGGTGTCCCCAGTCAACACCACACATGTCCCCTTGTGAGAAACCCATTCTCTTTGAGGATGAAAAGGAAACTAAAATTGCTTACTCTAGAATATATTTACATGCGCCCCCATGTCATGTTCTCAGTGAGCCCTCTCCGGCCAGTCTATCTAAAATCACTCCCTCCTGACACTCCACATCCCCTTTCTCTTGCTCCATTCTTTTTCTTTGCACTTAACACTATCTAAAAACACACAAATAAACAAAAACCAAAAAACAAGAAAATAAAATGAAAATAACTGACTGTGTGTCTGCCCTCTCTCTCCACCAGAGTGTAAGTTCCAGAAGGGTAGATACTCGTGTTCGTTTCATTCACAGCTTTATTCCCCAGTGTCTAGCAAAGTGTCACATGACAGGCACTCATTTAGTATTTTTTGAGTGAGTAAATTAATTTATACACTGATACGTTTATAGTCCCCCAAAAGAGTCTCATTGGATTCTGTAAGCTTGTAAAAAGGATGCTGTTATTTTTTTTTAAGTTTATTTATTTACTTTGAGAGATAAAGAGAGAGAGAGAGTGTGTGTGTGTGTGTGGGGGGGGGGGATGTGAGCTGGGGAGGGGCAGAGAGAGAAGGAGAGAGAGAATCCCAAGCAGGCTCTGCACCATCAGCACAGAGCCCAGCACGGAGCTGGATTTCACCAATGTGAGATTATGACCACAGCCACAATCAAGAGTCAGACGTTCAACTGACTGAGCCAGCCAGGCACCCCTAGAATGCGGCTATTATTGAAAACTTGTCTAGCGGTGATTGCTTGCCTCGCTTGTAATTCATAACATAAGGTCTATGATGACAAGCTCTTTGAAAATTTTTAGAACACAAAATAGCAGCAGGCACTTCTTGAAATGAGTGAATGAACAGATAAATGAGTGAATGAATATATGAAATACTTTTTGGAACTCCTTTTTCAGAGCTGCGTTCAGAATCAGTCTGTGGCTTGGATAAGCAAATTCACCTAATGATTCCTTACCCTCATGTTGCTTCTGACTGCAAGTTGCTGTGCTTAGTGAGTTGTTACTAGAGCAAAGTCATGTCCACATCATAACTTTGCTCTGGACGATCTTTCGTATATGCTATTACAGGCAATAGAAGATGGGAAAGGTAAACAAACAGACCTAAATCCTGTCGGGTGACACTCTCATAAAATTTGACTTCAATTTAATATCTAGGGACACATTTGGGTGATGAGCATTTGGCAAGCTGCCTTACATTTTGCTGTGGCGTGTAGCACAGACTAGCTGAAATTCCAGTCTCTAAAAACCCTGGGGGAAGAGTACAAACATGAAATATTAGAAATCCTTAATTATGTCTCCTGAGTTTACTCTGCTTGAAGCCTGATTGCCAAAAATATCCCTACCTCCGACGTTAACGGCCTTTTATTTTTAACTAACATATCAGAAATGTAAAGGAAATGTAGACCACTTTGGATGTCTAACCAACGTGATTCATTTGATTTGTGCTCACTGCTGATAGTAGCACATTTATATTTCATGGTTTCTGAATTCAAAGTACTATAATATCCAGATGTGGTCGACTGCTTTCAGGAACAGATGATAAACAACATTGTCCCTTGAAGTTGGAGAGCAATGCTGAAGAACAGTCCATTCAGCAGCAAATCAAAAGATTTATATTAAATCGGAAAGTCGTATTAATCTTGCTGAGAATCCCTGGTGCCAGAAACGTATTTGTAGAAAAAGTGGAAAGCAGCATAGGAAGGTAGGGACTGACGCTATGACCTAGAAGGAGAATGGTATCAAAACAAGGAGAAAGACTTGATATAGAATTTAATACCAATTCTTGAAAACTACAATGGAAAACCTAGTGTCACAGCTCACAACCTCGCTAGTTTTGCCCAAAAAAGATAAATGTGCAATTTTGCAATGTTCCATTTCTAGAAAAAAAGTCTTTGTTAAAGACACAATGGTATTCAGTTATGATAGAGTTCCTTCTATGAATTTTCTAGAATATGATGCTTTAAAATGCCATGGTGAAGCAAACGTTCATACTACCAAATGGACTGCTGAGGATAATTTTTGAATGTTGCTTCTGGACCTGAGGATATTACAGAAGAATGATTTAACACGTGTGAGTGTTTTAATAGGCAAGGAGTTCTAGAGAAATTCAAGGTATGGCATTTTAATTTTCATTTTTGCTTTAGTATACATTTATACATATGAAAAGAACACTCTTTATCATATCCTTGCAATGCAGTTTTGAGCCTGAGAAGAATATTGGGTCTTCAGTTTTGGCAGTCATACCAATAGTGTGGGTAGTAGGTAGATAAGAAACTTTCTGCTTGGTTAATGAAAGGTATCTGTCTAATAGTCTTTTCTATTATCGTCTTGACACGTTTAAATTCACATTTTCTAAAAATAATAAATTAACTTGCTTGGTTTAGCTGAAACTCAAGCAGTGACCAACAGTAGAGTAAACTCAAATTTTGAGGCAAGTGTTGCTATAAAAGCACCTTTTCTTATATTGTAACTCAAAAATCAATTTTAAAATCATGCTTGTTGGATCATTTCTTCTTTTTGTCTTGGCTATTAAGCACTTGCAAAATATCTTCCTAGTTCAAGATATCTTGATTACTCTACCTTTTACAAAATATATCTCTATAGATTGTTCTCCACAATCAATTAACTTGAATGTGCCTTATTTTGTTTTGAATTTTTTTTTAAAGTTTATTTATTTTTGAGAGAGAGAGAGAGAGAGAGAGAGAGAACGAGCAGGGGAGGGGAAGAGAGAGAGATACACAGAATCCAAAGCAGGCTCCAGGCTCTGAGCTGTCAGCACAGAGTCTGACGTGGGACAGAACTCTGCTGGGTCAGATGCTCAACCATAAACAGTTTCTCAGAGATTTTAGGAGGCTAATAAGTGTTGCACAGGAAAAAATGCAGAAAATAAAAGCTATGATAAATATGGAGTGTTATTTGAGTTAAGTAAGCTTCTTTAAAAAGGTTTTTTATTTTTATTTTTTAATTTTTTAATGTTTATTAATTTTTGAGAGACAGAGAGACAGAGCATGAGCGAGGGAGAGGCAGAGAGAGAGGGAGACACAGAATCTGAAGCAGGCTACCGGCTCTGAGCTGACAGCACGGAGCCTGACGTGGAGCTCAAACTCACAAGTCGTGAGACCATGACCCTGAGCCAAAGTCAGATGCCCAACTGGCTGAGCCACCCAGGCGCCCTTATTTCGTTTGTTTTTAATTCTTATTGAAGTAGAATTAATATACAATGTTATATCTGTTTCAGATGTACAACATACTGATTAGACAATTCTATACATTATTCAGTGCTCACCATGATAAGTATAGTCACTATCTGTCACCACACTATGTTGTTACAATATTGTTGACTATGGAATCCTCACACACAGTTGGTAGAAATGTAAATTAGTGCAACCACTGTGGAAAACAGTATAGATGTCTTCAAAAAATTAGAAATAGAATTATCATGTGATCCAGGAGTTCCACTACCGGCATTTACCCAACAAAAACAAAAACACTGATTTGAAAAGGTTATATGCACCCATATGTTTATTGCAGCATTAATTACAATAACCAAGATATTAGAAGCAACCCAGTGTCTGTTGATACATAAATGGATAAAGAAAATGTGTTATATAAGTATATAATGGAATATTTCCCAGCCATCAAAAAGAATGAGATCTTGCCATTTGTGACACCATGGATGGACCTAAAGGGTATTGTGCTCAGTGAAATAAGTGAGAATGAAAAAACAAGTTTCTTTAGTGCAGAACTCTCTGAGTCTTTGGTGCAATGATGACTAGTTGTGCCTCTGGAATCAGGCTGCTTCAGTTCAGATCTCAATTCTATTATGAGCTACATGACCTTTGACTTTGGATAAATGGCTTAACCTTTATGCACTTTTGTTGCTAGACTATAAAATAGGTAGATTTATATAATTTTTAGGAAGCATTAATGAATTGATGCATATACAACTATCATTAATGTGCAGTTGTGAATTTCTACAAATAAATTTTATGCAAGTTCCATAAACATGTCTGACCAGGGAATTTATTTTCCTGACATATCACGTGACTGGTGTTCCTGAAATACACTCAAGGTAATGTCCTTAGACCATATCCTATGATCAGTGGTGCATTTAACACATTCTTACTGACTGGTTAGTATGCTTTCTGTCTTCAATATTCTCCAAATTTTTATTACAAGAAATTTCAAACCTATGATAAAGTAGAAAGAATAGAACAATAAATATCTACAAGCCATTCATCTAAATTTAAATTCGTAACTTTTTTTTTTACTTTTGCTCTTTTTCTTTCTAGCTCTGTGTATATTTATTCCAAAAAACATTTGAAAGTAAATTTCAGACTTTGTGAGATTTCAGCATAAACTACTTTATCGTGTATCTTCTAAAAATAGTGACAATCTGCTATAAACTCTATGATTCTATAATAGATAATAGTCAATATTTGAAATTTCTCTAAATACTACCAAATGTCTGTATCGCTGTTTTTAAACATCTAAGATCCAATCAAGATGCACACATTTTTTGTCGTTAGATCTTTTTTTGTTTTCCTTTAATCCAAAATAGTCCTCCCATATTTTTTACTGATATATATTTTTTTTAGTTTCATTGAGGTCTAATTTACAAGTACCTTGATGATTTGATATATGCATACATTGTGAAAGGATTCTTTCCATTGAGTTAATTAACACTTCCATCACCTCATGTGTTTACCTTTGTGTGTGTGTGAGAATATTCATATTCTACTCCCTCAGAATTTTAATTATACAATACAGTGTTATCAAGTATAGTCACCATGTTATACATTACATCCTTAGGCCTTATTCATCTTATAACCAAAAGTCTGCAACTGTAACCAACCTCTTTCTATTTTCCTCCACACCTAGTCCCTGGAAACCACTTTTTCACTCTGTTTCTGAGTTCAACTTGTTTTTTCTTTGTTTGCTTTTGTGTTTTAGATTCCACATGTGGTACTACGCGGTATATGTCTTTCTCTGTCTAGCTTATTTCACTTAGCAGAGTGCCCTCAAGTTTCACCAATATTGTCACAAATGATAGGATTGACTTCTTTTTTAGGGCTGAGTAATATTCCATTGTGTATATGTGTGTGTGTGTGTGTGTGTGTGTGTGTGTGTGTGCGTGTGTGTTTGCGTATCCATTTATCCATCAATGAACACTTAGATTGTTTTCATATCTTGGATACTGAAAATAATGCTGTAATGAGGATAAGAGTGCAGATGTCTTTTTGAGATATAATTTCATTTCATTTGATATGTACCCAGCAGTGGGATGGCTGTTTCCTGTGGTAGTTCTATTTTTAATTTTTTAAGGAATCTCCATATTGTTTTTCATAGTGGATGAAACAGTTTGTATTCCTACCAACACTGTACAAGATTTCTCTTCTCTCACATTTTCACCAGCGTTTGTCATCTCTTGGTTTTTTGGTAATAGCCATCCTAACAGGTATGAGAAGAAATCTTACTGTGGTTTTCATTTACATTTCCCTGATGATTAGTGATGTTGAACAGCTTTTTATGTACCTGCTGTTAATCTGAATATTTTCCTTGGTAAAACGTCTGTTCAAATATTTACCCACTTTTTAATAGGGTTATTATTACTTATTGTTATTGTTATTATTATTTTGCTACTAGTATTTTTTTTTTGCTATTGAATTGTGTGAATTCCTTGTATATTTTGGATAATAACCCCTTACTAGATATATGGTTTGCAAATAATCTCCCCCATTCCATAAGTTACCTTTTAATTTTGTTGGTTTGTGGTGTAAGATAGGAGTTCAGTTTCTTTTTTTTTTTTTTTTGCATGTGGCTGTCCTGTTTTCCTAACATCATTTATTGAAGGGACTGTCATTCCCCCCTTGTATATTTTTGACTCTTTTGTTGTAAATTAACTGAGCATATATATATGGGTTTATGCATGGGCTATTTATTTTGTTCCATTGAATCTATGTGTCTGTTTTTATCTCAATACCATACTGTTTGAATTACTATAAATTTGTAATATAGTTTGAAATCAGGAAGTGTGATCCCTCTAGATTTGTCCTTCTTTCTCAATATTGCTTTGGCCATTATGGGTCTTCTGATAATGACTTTTTAAAGGGTTCTAATCAGCTGTCTTAAAGAATGTTCCTTTCATCTGATTATTTTCCTCATAGTGTTGATTAACTTGTTCCTCTACCTTCTGTCTCTCCTGGAAACTGAATGTTAGATCCAGAGTTTTGAGCTACAGGTTAAGCATTTTGACAAGAGTGCTTAACAGGTGGCGATCTATACTTCATAGCACAGCCCATTCTAAAGTATGCAATATCAGATTATTCTTGATAAGTGGTGATAAATTGGATTACTTATTTAAGGTGCTGACTCCTGGAAGTCTCAATTATAAAGGTATATTTTCCCTTTGTAAGTTTTAAACAATCCATAATATAATACATTGGAATTTGTGAATATCTTTTCCATAACAGCAAACAACATTTTATCAATGCTTTTTGTATGCACTAGTAACCTTTGCCTAAATCAAATATTACGTTGGGCCTGGAAATTAGTGATTTTTCTATTTCTGTTATCCCTCTATTTTGACTGGTGTGTTTCCTAAGATAAACCAATGAATTGAATGGAAGAGCAGACACACATCTTTTTCAGTTTTAAGCAGCTTTATTATGGTTGTGAAAGAAAACACCAGAGCTTTTCAATGAAGAAACATAAGGAGAGGGAACAACACAGAGACACGCACACAGACATAGACATAGACACACACACACAGAGCACAGAGAGAGGGAGACAGAGAGAGAGACAGAGAGAGAGAAAGAGACAGAGAAAGAGAAAGAGAGAGAGACAGAGAGAGAGAGATTGACTATGTGACTGGCCCAGGGAAGGCTCCTGAAAAGGGGGCTAGTAAGCCAGGACATCCTGTTTCATAATTGGTTTCATAACACCTTTGTTTCTTTGGCTCTTTTGCCATTGTATCATTTTATTAACCACTTCCCTTTTTCCCTCAACTTCATGTTCTTTATCTTTGTTTCTGATGATGTTATAATTATAATTAGCCTACATTTCTCTTCCTTATGTAAATTCTTAGAAGTGTTAATAGGCAGTAGAGAATGATTTGGAAAAATACACAAATCAAAGGCCCCAAGATCATGGAAATACATGACACACTCAAACACGGTCATGAGAGGAGTTTGTTAAAGATGTGGGAAGTATTAAAATAACCCACAAGAGACACTGCAATAGCCTTAGCTATGACAAGTACCCTTTCTACGTCCTAGAATCAAGAGAGAGCAATTGTGTGGAAAGGGTCACCCGAAGGAGCAATAAAAGATGGAGGGACATAGCCAACATCCTTAATCCTTGTGGGGAAGGAGCTGGTGAATAAATACCTGACTTCACTCTCCTCCACCCTCCGCTCAGTGAGGGGAGAAACAAGAAACATTTACTTGTATGTATAGTAGAAATAGTGCCAGGCATCAAGGAGGTGCCCAATAAGTTTTTTAAAGTTTTTTTAACTTTTATTCATTTTTGAGAGACCAAGAGAGAGAGTGCGAACAGGGAGGGGGGAGAGAGGGAGACACAGAATCCCAAGCAGGCTTCAGGCTCTGAGCTGTCAGCACAGAGTCCTAGGCGGGGCTCAAACTCACGCATCTCATGACCTGAGCCGAAGTCAGATGCTTAATCTACTGAGCCACCCAGGCACCCCAATAAGTTTCTTTTATAAGTGAATAAATGAGTAAATAAATGAGTGAGTAAACGGAAGAATGGATGAATCAATGAGATGGATTCAGAGGACTTATGTTAATTTCCTCGGTCTCAAAAAAAATCAAAAAGCAAATTTCATTTTCTTTGCTTTACAAATGCATATCAATACCATGAGGGCTCATTATTTTATTTTTAGAAAAAATGATCAATGAGAACATTGTACCAGAGGATCCTCATTGGGAATTTTGAGTTGAACACATTATTTAGCAAATGCTAACACGGGAACTTGAGGATATTTAGTGAACATGCTGAAGTCAACATATTAATGCAACTGAAACCAACAGAGAAGCAACTATCTATTAACCTCAGCATTGTGGGGTCTAAAAATGCTTTTACCCACTATTGGGTTTTGTAACCTGTAAAATAAATCAAGACATAACAACAGTTAACCTTGAAAACCTTTTGATTACCTCTCAGAGGTTAATTTTCTTGAAGGCAGCATAGTGTGGTAGAAAAAGCCTGGGTTTTGAATCAAGCAAAACTCTACCAAAGCCTTCTCTGCTATTTACTAGTTATATAACATAAGATTACCTAAAATTTTCCCATTCATTAATCCAGGATAATCTCACTTGTTTTTACCATTGTGTCAACATTAAATGAGAAAATGTATTTGAAGTGTCTTGCACATGGTATACAGGCAAGTTTGCTGCTTTGGTGGGGTTTCATTAATTTTGTATCTCTTTTTTCTCTTTGGTTCTACAAGCTTTTGGAAAATTCTTGGTAATATTATATAGCCAATGTACTTAAAATTAATATCAATAAGCCTTACCAAAAAAGAAAAGTGGCATGTTTGGACCTAGTTATGTTTCCTCTTTTCAATTAATTTTTGAACCTGAGATCTAGAAGTAGTCTTCATTCTGAGATGGCAATAGCCACAAAACCCAATTTATAAGTGGAAATAAGATAAATAAATTATCAGAGTTCATAGAAATCTTCATTCCTGTGTGAAGTATCGAGCAGAAGTCTTAGAAATTTCTTATATATAAAATTTAGGGGGTCTGGGTGGTTCAGTCGGTTAAGCATATGACTTCAGCTCAGGTCATGATCTCATGGTTTGTGAGTTCGAGCCCAGTGTAGGGCTCTGTGCTGACAGCTCAGAACCTGGAGCTTGTTTTGGATTTTGTTCTTCTCTCTCTTCCCCTCCCCCACTTGTGCATGTGCTCGCTCTCTGTATCTCTCTCTCTCTCAAAAATAAACTTAAAAATTTTTAAATATTTCCACATTGTTATTATATTTCACTTATCCAGCTAGAAAGGGAATTAGCCAATTTTGAATTCTTTTATTCTCAGTAGTAGAGCTATCATTCAATAATATTGTCTTGTGACATAAAATAAAACAATAATATCTGCTGTGGGTTTTAGTCTCTTTGTAAAGGATCAGATGCAAGTTAAAATGACTTAACCACTCATTGAAAGGGAAGTTATTTCTTTGTGGACCCCAGGGGACTATTACATTTTCTGCAAGAGGTAACAGATAAATGAGACTCTAAAAGAACAAATGTACATTATATCAACAGGTACTTTACTAAAAAAAAATGATTTACTCTTGTCAGTTTTCAGAAGATAATGCTCTTAAATTACTTATACATAAACTCCACTTATTTTAAATACACACACACACACACACACACACGCACACACACACACACAGTTAACCTCTATTTATTAATCTTGTCTATAAGAATTATTTGTTTGGAAGCTTTTTTCTATTTCTACTTCAAAGTAGTGTGGTTCATCCCTTGGAGCTAAGCTATGCTTCCCTCAGGATTCAGGTGTATCCAGACATGTCTATAAGCCTGGTAGGATGTCCTCCTAGCAACAGGGACTGAGGAAACTTTCAGGGAAAGATCTAGTCATAAGGGAAGAAAGAGTCCAAGTGCATAAGGTTGGCCCAAGGATAAAACTAGGGTCCATCTACCAGAGAAGATAAGGGCCTATGGGAAAGGAAATGAGAGTGGGGACTGGGACAAGACAGACATGGAGCTGGTTTTGGGAACTTGAGCAGAGCAGAAAATCCTAGCATCTCATAAGGAAGCAATACATTCCCTGAGAAGGGTGAGCTGTAGTTGAGGGTTATTAAGGGCTTCTATGATATTAGTTTAGCTAGGCCTCCTAGGGATCTAACATAGGACTAATCTTTTCATTCTCCTTTACCTGTGGCATTTTAAGCTTATAAGAGAGAAGTCTTTTTCCTTCTTGGGCAGGTCTGAGTCCATTGATAGCAGCAACTGAATGATGCTGTGCGGGTAGAATCCGCAACCAGTAACCCTAATTGATCATTGGGTAGATGGAGAAGGAAACTGAGAAGAACAAATGATGATATTGCTTTTGGAGCAAGAAAGACTTACTGCTTTTTTGTTTCTATATTTGCTTAAACTGTAAAATCAATAAGCTATGAACCATTTACATTTGGGGATATCACTTGATGGAAACCTTTCATTTTTGAAGGCTAACCTACATTAAATTTTTTTTTTACATTTTTGAAGTAAAATACTTAATAAAACTTGCTAACTAATATTTAAAAAATTAACTAAACAAACCTTTAGCTTCAAAGAGATAAAATATCTGTTGAAGGCAGGAAAATATGTAGCAATCAGATTGGAGCTCTGAGTAATCCCAAGGTGTTGAGAAAAATACATGACTTATTGCAAATATCACTCCAATTCACACATTCTAGTCTCCTCAGACTGATCAATCAGCTTATCAACTCCCTATCACCCACTTTACAACCTCAGAGAAAGATCATTTCCCCAGAAACAATGGAAAAGAGTGTTTGTAAATGTCTATACATCTATATATTACATATATAGATTGCTGTCTAACCTCTTGAGGAGTGCTTACTGGAAAACTCTTTTCAGAAAGCAGGTCATTCCATTCTTTAAGTTGTTTGAAGAACATTGTACCTAGATTTCAAATCTCACAAAATATATTTCCCTTGCTTCACAGCAAGTACTTTGTTTTTCAATGTTTCTGTGAAGCTGTTATGAGTCTGACATAAGATGCATGTGAAATGTTCAGATGTTTGGCAGATATAATGTAACTATCATGATTGAAACCAACCAAGAAACTCATTTTTCAGGCCTCTTCAGTTCTCTATATGAAACATTTTGACCTACATCATCAATTTAGAATTACACAGCTTCACGCTGAATTTCAGGAAGGGTTACCAAGTTCATGAGGAGGCCCAGAAAGAATTCTTTGTAATTTTTCTTTGCTAGAAATGAAGTTCACATGTATCCTTTCTTTCTTTCTTTTTTCTTTTTTAAGTTTATTTTATTTTGGGAGATAGAGGGAGCAGAGGAGGGGCAGAGAGAGAGAGGGAGAAAGAGGATGCTATGCAGGCCCTGCACTGTCAGCAAGGAACCTGATGTGGGGCTTGAACCCACGAAGGCATGAGATCATGACCTGAGCTGAAACCAAGAATTGGCCACTTAACTGACTGAGCCACCCAGGTGCCCCCACATGTATCTTTTCTAGTTATGTTTTTCTAGACTGTCAGAATTAAAGGGAAAAATTTGCAGGCTAGCATGTTCCAGCAAACAAATATCTGTTGAATGAATGAATAAGTGAATGAATAAGAAATAGAGTGCATTTACTGTGTAGCTAATGAATGAGTTTTAGTAATCTCTTCTTATGGTAATATGGTTTTGAAAAATTTGCAAAAGCTGTACTTTCTAAGAGAAATAAGTTAAAATCTAATTGCTGTCTCTTTCCCCTCTGATTTTCTCTTTGTCACCCTCATGTCAGTGACACTGGAGTGACTGTGGGCACTTTTGGAATCTAAGAGGACATATAATTGCAGACACATTGAGTTTGGGTTTGGTGGGATGTTTATGTGGTTTGCAGTCACTTTTCAGTTTGGATAAATTATTGCAAGATATCACTGCAAGATGCGTTCCATTCTACTATTACACCCTGTACCAGTTTCACCAGAGTTATGTCAGGAAATTCCAGTGCTAGAGATCACATGTTGATATGAAGGTTTCCTAAAGTACCTGGTATCAGGAGTGTGTGGGTAGCAGAGAAGACAAAAAATTTGAAAATAGAAGAAAGAAATTACTTGGGAAGAATTTTTCCCAAAACCAGAATGTGTAAACTCTTGAGGATTCAAATCTCATCAGTGCCTGGTCAAAATTCCTCTTTTCAGTAGTATATTTGATTATAGGACATATAATGTAAGTGTACAATACATTTAAATTTTAAATGAGAATTGCATTAAATAGAACTTATTAGAATTCATGAAGGCACAAACAATAAGTATAACTGTAATAGTTCATATATGAAAGAAGCATGGAAGAGGTATTTGACGACCTCTTTAAAGGTCACATGACATTATCAGTAATGAGTTATGATGCTAAAAGAAACTTTCATAAATCATCAATAGTAAAACAAAATTTTCATCAATCAGGGTAGAGGAAAGACTGAATGATATTTTCATTCTTTCTATAGAAAATATTACAAAATCATTTTTCTATAAAGAGTTAATCAGAATATGTAGCAAAAACTGTAGGAAAAATGTGCTCCTGTGGTACATCATACGGTTAGTCAATAAAAATGTTATATGGTTTTTCTTTGTTTTTTAATGTCTATAGTATCTGTCAACTTTTTATATATCTGTAATTTGTGGGGTTTAATTTCTCATTCTGAATAAATGGTAGTTTTTAATCTAATTTTGTATTTTTTATTAAAGAGGTTACTGAAATTCTATAAGCATCAGGTCCCTAGAATCTAATATGCCCCTGTAGATGCAAATTATCATCAAGTTTTTGCAAATGAACTTTTTAAGGAGGCATAATTTATATACAGTAAAATGCATACATTTTATGTGTAGAGTTTTTTGATGTTTGACAAGTGTAAACACCCACGTAGCCACCACCACAATCAAGATATAGAATATTTTATTCACCTTGAATGGTGCTCCTGTGTCCCTTCTCAGTCAATACCTACTCATCACTCCCAGCTCTAGACAACTCCTGAACTGCTTTCTATCATTACTGGTTTGTTGTCTTTCCTAAAGTTTCATGTAAATTGAATCATACACTATGTACCCTTTTGTGTCTGGCTTCTTTTGCTCAGCGTGGCATTTTTGATATTGAG
This sequence comes from Panthera leo, assembly GCF_018350215.1. Classification (NCBI taxonomy): domain Eukaryota; kingdom Metazoa; phylum Chordata; class Mammalia; order Carnivora; family Felidae; genus Panthera; species Panthera leo. The sequence continues at coordinate 37,230,017 of NC_056688.1, read as the reverse complement.
CTATGATGTCATAAGAGCCAATCATCAATTCTTTTTTATTGCTGAGTAGTATTCTTTGACAGATATTTGGGTTATGCCCACTTTTTGTCTATTATGAATAAAATGCTATTCATCTGCATGTTTTTACATGGACATATGTTTTTACTTCTCCTGAGTAAATAACTGGAAATGGAATTGCTGGGTCACATGGTTAGTATACACATACGACATTTTAACTTTTAATTGTCTTATGGTACTCATGAAGATCTAGGTCAAATTTTAACTTATTCATTCAATAAATATTTATTTATTTTGATTTCGATTTAAAAATGTTTTTTTTTTTTTTTTTATTTTGAGAGTGAGAGTGTGCACAAGTTAGGGGAGGGGGCAGAAGGAGAGAGAGAGTCTTAAGCAGGCTCCACGCTCAGTGTGGAGCCTGATACAGCGGGCTTACAACCCTTACAATAACTTGGAATCATGACCCAAGTGGAAATCAAGAGTCGGATGCTCAACCGACTGAGTTATCCAGGTGCCCCAACAAATATTTGTTGAATGCACTGTGCAAGATATCAGGGAATCATAGGCGAATATAACACAATCCCTACCCTAAAGCACACAGAAAACAAAATGCAAACATTTTAAAGAAGGAATGTCTCAGGATTGGTAGTCAGTAATGGCATAAGCTGGGTCCTAAAGAAGATATGGGAGTCCATCAGACAGATATTGTGTGAGGACACAGCAGTCAGGAATTTCCCTGTGCAGAGGCATGACATATGGATATACTATATAGCAGAGTAAATCTGGGAAACTGGAAAAGTATGGCATATTGGGGAATCTGCCAGTGGTGTTGTATTACAGGCAAGGGAAAGATTAGATAAAGATAAAGAAGAAAGCTGGGCAGATGGAGAAGAACCCTCAATGCTGTGGAATTTTTTTTCTCTGTGAGAACTTATCTGTCCCTGGATGCAGTATTCACTTATTTTCTGGTGATTGCATTACTTTTGGAGCATATTTCTCTTGAACAGATTGCATGATCTTTATATATCTGTTTCCTCCACTAAACTGTAAGTTCTTAGATAGTGTCTTTGCTATATTCTGTGTGTAACACAGTGCTTGGCACTTATTAGGGCATTAGAAAATTACTATTTATGCAAGAATGAATGAACAAATGAGAATTAATGAAATGACCCACATTCTGTGCCACAGAACAGGTTCAGAAGAAATTCTTCTTTACCAAAGACCTATGAAACATCTTTTGTGAAGACACATTAGACATATGTATTTATTTTTTCACTGAAGCAAGGTCATATTTATAATCTTATGAGCTTGATTTATTAATTTCAATTGTCTTCATGATCAAACTGATTTCATGGCCACATTGACTTTGGAGGGGTCTGCGTGGATGGCAGGAATCGCTGAAACAAATGAAACAACTGTGAGGCAGTTTCCTTAATTTTATGGTAAAATTGGTCTTAAAATTATAATACTGAGAAAAACTTTGCTGAGGGGAAGCTAGAAATCTTTACATATTGTGAGATATTCACTCTTTTGGTCTTAAATTGATGCTGTATTTTCTAATGAGTTCTCATTTGTGCCAGACCTCATAAAATTCTATTATCTTTATGATCATCATTTATGCAGGTTTAGACACGCCAAGCATCTACCTTTATTTACCAAAAGTGTATGTTTTGGCAATTTGTTTTAATAATAAATAGTATTTATTTCATTGCTCATTCACTTTGGTAATGGCAGAATAAATACATAATGGGAGAGGAAAACAGTCTGAAAAATAAGAAAAACAGTTTTGAAAAATAGAATGAGACCATAACCAATTAAGAAGGAGATTTGGGATGTTCTAAACTATTAATGAATTAAAATGAGAGCAATCATATAATTAGTCACCTAAATCAAAGTACTTTTGAGAATGGAATGGGCACAGCAGATACTTCTGCTGGGACAACAGGTAGTATGTGAACTGTTCCAGGCAAACAGAGAAGGATGGTCATGCTAGTTTAAGTAATCTTTCCAAATCTTTTTGTTTCAGATTGTTATCACTTCTTATGACTACCATATAAAGTGCTAATTACTAGGTCTAAGAGTATCTATAGCTCTTTAACTTTTTTTTAAGCTCCCCATGGATGGCCATGGTAGTCCAACAAGGGAGAAGTTCCTTTTAAATTGCTATCAAACTTTTAAGTACTGACATCGGGACAGTGACATGAAACCCAGGATGAGTCAGTGGATGGCTGAGAGTTTTTCTATCAAATTATACCCTCTTTTGAGTGAGAAGGAAAAACATCTCAATCTTTCTCAGGTGTGGATGATTTCATTCTCTAATTTTTCACTCTACAAACATTGACTGTGAGCCACATGTGCTCTGGGAGCTATGGGGAATATAGTGGTGAACCAGACATAGTCACTGATCCTAAGGGACTAAGAATGGAGATGAATAACAAGATAGGTATTAGCGAGAGTGACTTTTTTGTGTACATTCTGAAGACGGTTCTTGGAAGAAGTTCAAAAGATAGTTTAACAGTGAAGTTTTAACAGTGAATCTGAATGAAGTGTAGATAATTCCAAACGATGGTTTGAAATAATGCCTATTTAAAAAGTTTTAAATGTTTTTATTTATTTTTGAAGGAGAGAGAGCATGAGTGGGGGGAGAAGCAGAGAGAGAGGGAGACACGGAGACCTAAGCAGGCTCCAGGCTCTGAGCTGTCAGCACAGAGCCCAACACGGAGCTCGAACTCACAAACTGTGAGATCATGACCTGAGCCGAAGCCAGATGCTCAACTGGCTGAGCCACCCAGACGCCCTGCAATAATGCCTATTTAGATGCAATGTTCATCTTTCCTAATCTCCTAATTTCCAAGCATCAGTTAGAAAACTTTTTGAGCTTCCTTAGCATTTTTCTATAGTTTGAACTCAATTTGTAATCTTGATCTTCCTTTTGAAGTATTTAAAAAATAAGTTTTAGAATCTCTTTTTAAAAAGCAATTTGAGGTTTATTGATCTGCAGAGCTTGAGTTTAGAATGCACAGATAGGCACTTAAATGCATTTTGGTAATAAATGTTTCAATATTAGACGGCATGAGAGTTGTTATAGAGAAAATTGAGTTTCACAATAAATCTGTTGTGAGATTAGGAAGGCAATTGTAATATTTTAGGTTTGTATAGTTGGTGAGAATGCACCTTTTTGTGTTGTTCTTTTACCTTGTTCACTTTTGTACAAAATTAAAGCATGTTGAATCTTTATTCATTCAGCACACACTTACGGAAAATGACTCCTTTTGGTAGATGAGGAGGATATGAGTATAAATATGACAGGATCCTCCTTTTAGTTCGTATTCTATTGCAGACGAGAGATATGCACACAAACAAATGCTGTACAATATTTTACCAGCCAGTATAATGATTAAAAGGAAGCGCCCTAGTGTCTTTAAATTCCATGTTAGAGTATTAGTCTGCCGAGACATGAAGCCCTGGATAATTTATTTAACTTCCTCTCACTTCCTTTATCTCTAGACGGTGTGTTTTATTAGTACTTATTTCACGGGGTGATTGGGAGCATTTAATGATCCACAGAAGTGCTTAGCCAAGCACCTGATTCTAAAGTGCTCAGAGAACGCCAGGGATTATGGTACATCACAGTCACTGTGAAGTTGGGCTTCACAGGAGGGGGTGTCCAGATGTACCGCGTTAGAAATAGTTCAGAAAAAGGGACGCCTGGGTGGCTCAGTTAGTTAAGCGTCCGACTTCAGCCCAGGTCATGATCTCGTGGTTAGTGAGTTTGAGCCCCGCGTCGTGCTCTGTGCTGACAGCGGAGAGCCTGGAGCCTGCTTCGGATTCTGTCTCTTTCTCTCTCTCTGCCCCTCCTCTTCTTGCACTCTGTTCCTCTCTCTCTCTCAAAAATAAACATTAAAAAATATATAAAAAAAGAAATAGTTCAAAAAAAGGAGGCAGTTTTTAATGTTCTGAATCTATTAGTGACCACCATTGCTTTGAGGACCAAGTATTCATGAAATAACTTGATGATGTTATTAAGCATTCTTTCTGGAGATTCTGAAATATTAAACTGTCAAATAAACAATCTCTGATCTGTTCTTCTGGAAGTGATCACACCGCTTTTCCTGCAGTAACCTGCAGTCTATCATATTCCTAAGGGGTCAGTGACTCCTCACAAATAAGTGGCTACGGTCACAAATTTTCACGCTTCTTGGGGGAAAGGCACACAGATGGAGAAAGAGGAGCCAGGAGATTGAGACATCTTACTAACGGCAAGGGTGAAATTTTAGAGCATGTAAGACCTTGGCCTGTTTGAGGTCAGATCCATTCGCTGCCATTTCCCTGTTTTGATCAAAATTCTGCAAACTATATTTCTCAGGCTTCTTCGTCCCACTTGCCATTGGGAAGAACTGGTGATGATGGATAAATATTCAGGCAATGGTTGTATACAGTAATACCCACCACTCCAGGAATAAGTACGTAATGAAAAGAGAGGAAGGTCTCGGTCTCCTTCCTTCACTCCCTCTGCCTCTCTGACAGTGAGCACGCTTTCTGTGTGGTTCCAGCTCCCTTTAGTCAGCCTTTTCCTCTCAATTCTCACCTCCAGACAGAATCCAGCTCCCACCAGTGGCTAAGCTTTGGAGTTTCAGTAACTCCACCGCCTTCCTCTGTCCCTCTAGCCCTGGTGACTGTTGGGGTTTCAGCTGCTTCTTGTAGTTGTTGATCTTGGTTGCCTTGCCTTTGCTAAGCAGCTCTTTACACACTTCAAAAATCTTTGTAATTAATTTTCGTTATTAAATTCGTCTGGTGTGGTCATTTTTGTTTTGTTTTGTTTTGTTTTGTTTTGTTTTGTTTTTGGCTGGGCACGGAGTAACACAGAGGGAAAATGGTGAAGGCTGTATTATTCTTTCTAGTCCTTGACTGAGAGTTTCTGTGGCTGATCAAGTATCTACAAGGCAAAATTAACCTGGTGTAGTCATTTAAAAAATCACTCAGAAGGGGGCGCCTGGGTGGCTCAGTAGGTTGAGCATCCGACTTCGGCCCAGGTCATGATCTCACAGCATGTGGGTTCGAGCCCCACGCCGGGCTCTGTGCTGATGGCTCAGAGCCTGGGGCCTCTTCAGATTCTGTGTCTTTCTCTCTCTCTCTCTGCCCCTCCCCTGCTCACACTCTGTGTCTCAAAAATAAACATGAAAAAAATTAAAAAATCACTCAGAATATTCATCAACTTGTAAAGTTTTTATTATTATCATCAGGATAACTGATGGAATGGTACAATTTCTTGATAAGCATTGTTTACAACATTTAGATACTTTCAAAGCAATTAGGGAAGCAAAATGATGTTATCTGCTCTCAAATCTACTAGCAGAATCCTAGCCGTTGGGAGTGTTTCTAAGGCTGCTTCACATGGCTGAATGACTTTGAACAAGTTATTTCACAGCACTGTTTTCCTTTTTTGTTTGTTTTATGAAATGATGGGGCAAAGGGTAACTTGTTCCTTTGTATTTGCCTTGGTGCCTAGCATAGTGCTTCAGAAATAATAAAGTCTCAATATTTTTGTTAAATTGAAGTCAAGGCCATTTATGTCTTGGACGTGTACTGGATTCTTGCTTTCTTTTACCTGTTTATTTTATTGCAAAGTAAGAGAGAAGTCAGGGAAGAGGGAACTAAACATTAGGTAGGGAAAATCTCAACCTATTTGCGGTGTTGTTGTCCTGTTTTGAGTTCATTCAAATACATGTCATTGCTACTTTTCTTACAACTGCTACAGTTGCCCAGTAAATAACTCATCCTTGGTGGTAACTTTTTCTATTATTCTATTTATTCCTTCATGGTCCAGATGCCAAATGCCTGTGTATACTTTTGCTTCTCTAATTTCTACCTCCTGCTCTGCTCACATGTTTACTTTTTATTCTCTAAACACTCCCCATGATTTCATTTTTCTTTGATTCTACCTAGGCAGGTCCCTTATCTTCCACAAATGTCATCTCCTTCATGATGCCCTCTTAAATGTTTCATGACAAGAATTCGTTGCTTTTTTGTTTGTATCTCTTTAAGTACTTATTACACTTTCAGTAATAAGAATTGTGATGTGTCTGATTTCCTATTAGACTGTGAGCATCTTGAGAATTGGGGCCATTTTTATTCAGTGTTTTTATCTTCAGTACCGAGCACTTTGCCTGTTACATGTTCAATGAATAAATATTGAATTACTGTTACAGTCTGTCTTTTCTTATGTTTGATAGTTTATATCTCTACCTCATCTGCTGGATTATGAGCTCTCTGAAGGAGGGAGACCTGGAAAAGTGACTTTTTCATTTTATTCTGTTCTGGATTCTGGATTGCCATTATACCTGCCCTCCCCACCCCCCCCCCCCAATAATATATCACCTGGGAATATTAGAAGTTTAGCATACTTTGATTGAATTTGGAAAAATTTGGACATTTAGTCATGGTAGAGAGTTCAGAAAATAGCCCACTGTGAAATAATAGAAAATATTTATATACTGGTCTCTGCCTCTGGTTCCTGACACAGAGCTCCTACAACCCTTATAACCCTTATAATTTCCTAAGTGCTCAGATCACTAGGAACATGGTTTCTTATAATTTTGATCTATGACTTTGGTTTCTGACACAGAGCTCCTAAATTCCTTGGAATTTCTTAGGTGAGATGAATGCCTTTTCTTCTAATGAGGTGATTGTGCGTTCCTGGATGGAGGCTGGTCATCAGAAACACCAAGCTATGACTATAGGCTTGGAACTTTCAGCCCCACTCTCCATTCTCCTGGGAGAGGAGAGGGGATTAGGATTGGATTAATGATTGGGCATGCCTATATGATGAATCCTTCATAAAAATCCCCCAAGTATGGGATTTGGAGAGCTTTCTGGCTGGTGAATACATTCACATGCTGGAAGAATGGTATATTCTCAATGGGGACAGAAGTTCCTGTGCTCAGGATACTTCTGGACCTTATCTTATGTATTTTTTCATCTGACTATTCATCTGTATCCTTTATCATATTCTTTATTTCATAATAAACTGGCAACTGTAAGTGTTAACCTGAATTCTGTGAGTTATTCCAGCAAATGATCCAACCTGGAGAGGGTGTCATGGGAACCTTGATTTATACTTGGTCAGTCAGAAGCACAGGTAATAACTTGGGGTTTGAGTTTGGCTTCTGAACTGGGAGGAGTCTTGTGTGACTGACCCCTTAAGTTGTGGGATCTGATGTTACTCCAGATGGGTAGTGTCAGAACTGAACTGAATTGTAGGACACCCAGCTGGTGTTGGAAAATTGGTTGGTGTGGGGAAAAATCCACACATGTGGTATCAAAAGTATTGGGAATATGAGGATGAAGGAAAACACAGGAATATTCTCAGACATCCAGTACATTGTCAGCCCTTGGAAATCAAAACTGTTTTTGAGCAGATGCTTCAGAAAAACTATGTCACAGAACTGTACTGACCAATGTTGTTATATCAACAGAATACTCTGGAGATAAAAAAATAAAGTGAAAGCTGATATTTGCATCAGTTTAATACAGACAACACTGTGAAGTTTATTAAGAGGTTATTAATCATTTCAATATTAGGCATGTATATATAACATAATTCTGAATTGTGAAGTTTAAGGAAAAGCTTGCCTAAACGTCCATATTCATTGACTATGAAGGAGTATTGTATGAGTATTTGTATGAGTGGAAGAAACACTTTGCACATTCAAACTGCACAACTTAAGCAGAGTATAACAAGGGGATTACTTACAAAGTTGTAACTAGGCTTGGTCACTATAGGGAGCTGTTACCAAGGACATGAAGTGGCTGTCAGCAAGTGGAGAGATAGCTACTTGGGGAGCATCTCCTGAAAGGAACAATGGACTTTGTTGGAACCTCAACTAACAAGTGCTAGGTGGCAGGGAGTGAGTTAAGGAGGAGATGTCTTGATTTCATTCTCCTTCTGCTCCCTTACCTGCCAGTACCTCCCATTGGGTGAAACCAACTGAAAGCTAGAAGGCATGAAGACCATCTGATGTAACTTCCCAGGGTGTAGAACATGGCGACAAACAAGAGGGTAGAGTTCGTATAAGCACTGATTCTAGGGACTAGATCCTAGGAGAGTGTTGTTAGCTATATTCCTGTTCCCAGAATAAGGACAGGTGTTTAAGTGAGAACACAAGACGGTCTTTTCCTTGGATGACCTAAGTACTAATTACCACAGGATTCTCATATATCCTAGTCTCTCATGAGTCACCATTGGATATGAAATTAATCCCCCAAATTTCTAAAACCCAAGTCATTATATAAATGAACTCATAATCCCTAAAATATCAACAGTCACCAATTAATCAGAATTAGCTCATAGAATGCAATCAATTTGCTATTTCTGATTTACATTATAAGTTTGGTGAACCATCAGAAAAGGGCTAGAGTCTTCAGGAGCTGGAACTAAAGGTAGACCTTGAAGTCTTTCCCCCATCCTCATGGTTCAGAAGTGTGTGTGTTGGCTTTTCCACAACAGTTTTCCAATGCCACTAGTTTTGGTTTGTGTGAGGGTTTGGAGAATTAGACTCTTTATATCCTGTCTTTGCTTTCTCTTTTTAAATCCAACTCTAACGTATTCTGAGGTAATTTATTTTCTATCCCTTTAATCATTTCCCTGCTCTTCTCTGGGCCATTTCCAGTGTCTCCACCATTCTTTCAAATATAGCTTAACTATTACAAAGGGCTATTCTGGGAAGTCATTACTTAAAGGAAAATTGTGAAAGCATTTAAAAGTTTAAAAATGGCTACATAAATGTTAAAAAATGAAATGTTCCTGTCTAATAATGCTGATAGTGGAATTGTAGTAAATTAAATTACATCAGGTCAGAGCAAAAACCTTGAATGAGAGTCAAGCATATCAGGACCTGAGGAAAAAAACCCTTTGTTAAGAGAAAGTGATTGTGAAGAGCCAAAAATAAAACTAAGGAGAGAGAACTTTTCCTTTTACTGGCCACTAAAAATTCTCTTCTAAGATGAGGATCTAACTCTCTGGTTCAGGAAGTTGAGATACTAAAGTGAACAGAAATATCAGAGGATCTCAGATACTTTATTAGAAAAAAAAAAAGGAAAATTCATAGGATTCTATAAGGAGAGAGTTTATGTTACTGTTTTATTGGATGAAGACAGCTAACAAGTTACCAAAATATTTTAGTTGCGAGCAGTGTCCCAGTTGTTTTTTACAGTTCATTCCATTTTTAAGTCAATGATAAGAGGTAGAGTATTATAATTCCCTTTTTACTAAGATATTGACTTAGATATTATTGTTTATTTACTTATTATTTGTTTGCAAGTATAATTGCTATGCACTGTTTTATTAGTTTCAGGTGCACAATATAGTGATGCAAGAATTCTATGTATTACTCAGAGCTCATCACAGTAAGTGTACTCTTAATCCCTATCACCTATTCCACCCATCCCCCACCCAACTCCTCTCTGGCAAACACCAGTTTGATCTCTGTATTAAAGAATCTGCTTTTTGGTTTGTTCATTTGTTTTGTTTCTTAAATTCCACATAATGAGTGAAATCATATGGTATTTGTCTTTCTCTGACTGACTTATTTCAGTTAACATTTTATCCTCTAGATTCATCCATGTTGTTACAAATGGCAAGTTTCATTTTTTTATGGTTATACCATTCTTTATCTATTCATCTATGGATGGACACTCAAGTTGCTTCCGTATCTTGGCTATTGTGAATAATGCCGCCATAAACATAGGGGTGTATATATCTTTTCCAATTAGGAGTTTTATTTTATTTGGGCAAATACGCAGTACTAGAATTACTTGACCATATGATATTTCTGTTGTTCATTTTTTTTTGAGGAACCTCCATACTGTTTTCCACCATTGCTGCCCCAATTTGCTTTCCTGCCAACAGTGCACAAGGTTTCTTTTTCTCCACATGTTTGCCAAAACTCATTATTTCTTGTATTTTTTTTATTTTAGCCATTCTGACAGGTGCAAAGTGATATTTCATTGTGGTTTTAATTTGCATTTCCCTGATGATCAGCAGTGTTGAGCATCTTTTCATGTGTCCGTTGCCTATCTGTATGTAGGTCTTCTTTGGAAAAATATCTATTAAGGGATTCTGCCTATTTTTCAATTCAATTGTTTATATTTTTGTGTTGAGTTGTATCTGTTCTTTGTATGTTTTGGATATTAACTGTTTATTGAATATACCATTTGTAAATATCTTCTCCCATTCAGTAAATTACTTTTTTTTTTATCTTGTTGATGGTTTCCTTTGCTGTGCAAAACCTTTTTGCTTTGGTGTAGTCCTAATAGTTTAATTTTGCTTTTGTTTCCCTTGTAAGAGGAGACATATCTAGAAAAATATATATGTGGCTGATGTCACAGAAATTACTTCTTATGTTTTCTTTGAGGACTTTTATGGTTTCACGTATCAAATTTAGGTCTTTAAGCCATTTTGGGTTTATTGTTGTATATGGTATTAGAAAGTGGTCAGGTTTCAATCTTTGGCAGGTAGTTGACCGATTTTTCCAACACCATTTGTTGAAGAAACTGTCTTTTCCCCATTTTATATCCTTGCCTCCTTTGTCATAGATTAATTGACCGTAAACGCATGGGTTTATTTCTGGACTCTCTACTCTGTTCCATTGACCATATGTCTATTTTTGTGCCAGTATCGTACTGTTTTGATTAATGCAGCTTTGTAGTATACCTCGAAATCTGGGATTGTGCTACCTATAGCTTTGTTCTTTTTTAAGATTGCTTTGGCTATTTGGGGTCTTTTGTAGTTCTCTGCAAGTTTTAGCATTATTTGTTCTAGTTCTGTGAAAAATGTTGGTACTTTGATACGGATTGCATTAAATATGTAGATTGCTTTGGGTAGTATGGCTATTTTAATATTCGTTCTTTCAAACTGTGAGCATGGAATGTCTTTCCATTTGTTTGTATTATCTTCAATTTCTTTCATCAATGTTTTATAGTTTTCAGAATATAGGTCTTTCTTTCATCTCCTTGGTTAAGTTTATTCCTAGGAATTTTATTCTTTTTGGTGCAATTGTAAATGGCATTGTTTTATTAATTTCTCTTTCTGCTGATCCCTTATTGGTATACAAATGCAATGGATTTCTGTACACTGATTTTGTATCCTGAGACTTCACTTAATTTGTTTAATGGCTTTAGAAGTTTTTTTGGAGGAGTCTTTAGGGTTTTCTATATATAGTATCATATAATCTGGAAATAGTGAAAATTTTACTTCCTTACCAATTTAGATGCCTTTTATTTCTTTCTCTTGTCTGACTGCTGGGGCTACACTTCCAGGATGATGTTGAGTAAAAGTGGTGAGAGTGGACATCCTTGTCTTGTTCCTGACCTTAGGGGAAAAGTTCTCAGTTCTTCACCATTGAGTAGGATGTTGGCTGTGGGTTTTTCATATATGACCTTTATTATGTTGAGGTGTGTTCCCTCTAAACCTACTTTGTTGAGAATTTTTATTATAAATGGGTGTTGTACTTTGTCAAATGCTTTTTCTGAACTTAATGAAGTGATCATATGATTTTTATCCTTTCTCTTGTTGATGTGATATATTATGTTTATTGATTTGAAAATATTGAACCATCCTTGCATCCTAGGAATGAATCCCACTCGGTTGTGATGAATGATTTTTTTTAAATTTATTGTTGGATTCAGTTTGTTAATAATTTGTTGAGGATTTTTGTATCTATGTTCATCAGAGATATTAGCCTGTACTCTTTTTTTTGTAGTGCCTTTTTTTTGTTTGTTTGTTTGTTTGTTTTGGTATCAGGGAAATGCTAGCCTCATAGAATGAATTTGGAAGTTTTCTTCTCTTCTATTTTCTGGAATGGTTCAAAATAATAGGTATTAACTGTTCTGTACATGTTTGGTAGAATTTGCCTGTGAAGCTGTCTGGTCCTGGACCTTTGTTTTTTGGGACTTTTTGATTACTGATTCAATTTCATTGCTGGTAATTGGTATACTCAAATTTTATACTTTTTCCTGATGCAGTTTTAGGAGGTTATATGTTTCTAGGGATTGATCCATTTGTTCTAGGTTGTCCAATTTTTTGGCATATAATTTTTTTATAATATTCTCTTACAATTATTTGTATTTCTGTGGTGTTGGTTGTTATTTCTCCTCTTTTATTTCTGATTTTGTTTGAGTACCACCTCTCCCTCCCCACCTTTTTTTTTTTTTTTTTTTGAGTCTGTCTAGAGGCTTATTTTATTGATTTTGTTGATATTTTGAAAGAACAATCGCCTTGTTTCAATGATCTTTTCTATTGTTTTTTAGTTTCTATATCATTTATTCCTTCCCTAATCTTCATTATCTCCTTCCTTCTACTTGTTTGAGTTTAGTTTTTTGTTCTTTTTCTAGCTCCTTTAGGTGTAAGGTTAGCTTGTTTATTTGAGATTTTTCTTGCTTCTTGAGTTAAGCCCATTTTTCTATAAACTTTTCTCTTAGAACTGCTTTTTCCTGTATCCCAAAGATGTTGAACCATTGTGGTTTCATTTTCATTTGTCTCCGTGTATTTTTTAATTTCTTCTTTGATTTCTTGATTGAACCATTCATTAGTAGCATGTTCTTTAACTTCCATATATTTTTGGTCTTTCTATATTTTTTTATTATGGTTGATTTCTAGTTTCATAGTGTTGTACTTGGAAAAGATGTGTGGTATAACTTTGATCTTTTTAAATTTGTTGAGACTTGTTCTGTGGCCTAGTATATGACCTATTCTGGAGAATGTTCCATGTCCACTTGAAAAGAATGTGTATTCTACTGTTTTTAGATGGAATGTTCCCAATATATCTGTCAAGTCCATTTGTTCCAGTGTGTCTTTCAAAGCCACCATTTCCTTGTCGATATTCTGTCTGGATGATCTATTCATTGATTTAAATGTAGTGTCAAAGGCCCCTACTATTATTGTATTACTTTCAATTTCTTCCTTTGTCTGTTAATAGTTGCTTCATATATTAAGGTGTCTCCCTGTTGGGTGCATATTTACAGTTGTCATATCCTCTCATTGGATTTTTTTTATCATTATGTAGTGTCCTTCTTTGTCTCTTGTTATAGTTTTTGTTTTAAAGTCTATTTTGTCTGATATAAGTATTACTACCCCACCTTCCTTTTCACTTCCATTTTCATGATAAATATTTTTCCATCCCCTCACTCTAAATCTGCAGGTGTCTTTGATCCGAAGTGAATCTCTTCAGCATATAGATAGATGGGTTTTGTTTTTTTAGTCTATGCCTTTAGATCATAGCATTTAGTCCATTTAAATTCAAAGTCACTATTGATAGGTATGTTCTTACTGCCATTTGCTCCTTGTGTTACAATTGTTTTTGTAGTTCTTTGTTCCTTTCTTCTTTTTTTGATCACATCCCTTGTGGTTTTATGGCTTTCTTTAGTGATATTATTGGATTACCTTACTTATTTTCTGCCTATCTATTACAGGTTTTTGATCTGTGGTTGCCATTAGGTTCATATATAACTTATGCATATAGCTTTCTATATTAAGTAGATGGTCACTTAAGTTTGAAGCCATTCTAAAAGCATTAAATTTTTATTTCCTACCTATATTTTATGTATATGCTGTCATACTTTACATCCTTTTATTTTGTGGTTCCTTGGCTGATTTTTGTAGATATAATTGATTTTACTCCTTTTGTGTTTAACCTTCATACAGGTTTTAGAAGTGATTAATCTACGTTTATATTTGTATTTATCTGTGCAATTTTTTTCTTTCCTACTGTTCTTACTGCTGATTATGGTCTTTTTCCCCAATGAATTCTCTCTAGCATTTCTTGTAAGGCTGGTGTAGGGGCAGCCATTTCTTTTAACTTTTGTTTTTATGGGAAACTCTTTATCTCTCCTTCTATTCTAAATGATAGTCTTGTTGGGTAGAGTATTCTTGGTTGCAGGTTTTTTCCTTTCAGCTCTTTGAATATATATCATATCACTTCCTTTGGCCTGCAAAATTTCTGCTGAAAATTCAGCTGATAGACCTATGGGGTTTTCCTTGTATGTTATTTTTTGCTTCCCTCCTGCTGCTTTTAAAAGTCTCTCTTTATCACTACTTTTTACCTTTTTTTTTATTATTATGTGGCTTGGTTTGGACCTCCTTGGGTTATTTTGGGGGCGGGGCTCTCTGGGCCTCCAGTATCTAGATATCTCTTTCCTTTACCATAATAGAGAAGGTTTTCAGCAATAATTTCTTCTAATAAAATTTCTGCCTCCTTTTCTCTCCTTTTTCCAAGATCACTATAATACAAGTTATTATGGTTGATGATTTCTCTTAGTTCCCCTAATCTACTCTCACTTTTTATTATTCCTTTTTCTTTTTGCTGTTCAGCTTGGTGGCTTTCCAAAATGCTGTCTTCCAGTTCAGTGATCTGTTCTTCTACCTCTAATGCCCTCTAGCATATTTTTAATTTCAGTTTTTGAGTTCTTCATCTCTGATTGGTTCTTTTTTATATCTTCTATCTCCCTGTTGAAGGTCTCACTGAGATCCTCCACTCTTTTCTCAAGTACACTGAGTACCTTTATGATCATTGCTTTGAATTCATTTTCAGATATATTGCTGATCTCCATTTCATTTATTTCTTTTGCTGTGATTTTGTCCTGTTCCTTCATTTGGGACATATTCTTGTCTCCTCATTTTGTCTAACTCTCTGTTTCTATATATTAGGAAAGTCAGCTATATCTCCTGATCTTAAAAGTAAGACCTTATAAGGAAGTGGTTCTGTGGTACCCTGTAGTGCAATATCCCTTGTTCAATACTGGTGCTTCAGGGCTATCTGCTATGGGGGTTGCATGTGGCTGAGCCACATTTACCTTCAATCCATTGCAGTGGCCTATTTTGTCTGTTGTGGGCAGGGTTTGGTGCCTGTGCTGTTAATAGGCCAGTCTGGGGGTTCCCTGGGCTTATAGTTGGGTAGTGTCTGCAGTCAGACCAGATGCCTGCCCTCAGCCAGTTTTCTTTTCTTTTTTTATTATGAAATCTATTGTCAAATTGGTTTCCATACAACACCCAGTGCTCATCCTAACAGGTGCCCTCCTCGATGCCCATCACTCACTTTCCCCTCCCTCCTACCCCCCCCCCCCCATCAATCCTCAGTTTATTCTCAGTTTTTAAGAGTCTCTTATGGTTTAGGCTCAGCCAGTTTTCCAGGGGTGTGGTCACACTGAATTACAGGGTGCTTTCTCTGCAATGTACCCTGAGCAGCTTTTATTGGTGGGTAGAACCTACAGTCAAATCACATGTCTGCCCCTAAATTATCTGCTGGGGCTACAACTGAACTCGTGTGTGTGGTTCTCTCTCCTGTCTCCAGGGAAGGGGGCACTTTGGAGTGGCACTGGTCCCTTTAGGCACACTTGCAGAATGTGATATGGTAGGAGCTGCTCTGAAGGAACTCCTGCCAAGGGGGGCGGGTTGGATAGGGCAGATCCATAGGGTATGAAGTATTAGAAAGGTAGGTGGAGAGTGTTTAGTCTCATTTGCAAAAGCGTCTAGCTATGTAGGCTGAAAGGGGGTACAGAAATGGCATTTGCCAGCTCTTTTGTTCTTGGAGGAGTTATAAAGAACCCTGGCCCTCCAGCACACATTCTGAGATTAGTGAATAAATCTTCATGTATCTCCTCCGTGTTTTTCAAACTGCTACACCTATGTTGTATCTTAGCAGAGTTGTTTTTTAAGCTGGATCTTTAAGGACAGGGGCTCAGTTTCTTATTAGTTTCCCCATGTCTGGGGTGCTTGGTGTGAGTCTGCTCCTCCTCTTTCTTCATGCTTGTGGTAGCCCTCTTGTTTGTGGTTAGGCATGCCAGGAGTTTGGTTCCCATCCACACCTCTGCCCTCTTACCTTTTCAAACTGGCCTCCTGTCTATGATTGACTAGGGAAAGTCTGTTCTGCCAGTCTTCAGGTTGTTTTCTGATGTGGCTGTTTTCTAGGTGTTTCCATGGGATGAGTTGAGCTTAGGGCCTTCCTACTCTATAATCTTTTCAGAAGTCTCTACTGACTTTGATTTTAATCCAACTTGGCAGGATCCTAAAGCTTTGTTTTCCACTACATGATGTTATAGGAAATTTTCTAGCAAAAAATTAATGTTCCAGAGAAATTCTACATTTACATGTATATTTGTATGTTTTACAGGTCAAATTTTTGACAATCTGTTTGTAAATTTGTGAGTTTAGGATGCTCTATACCTGAAGAAAATAACCTTCAAAAACCATTACTTGATCTATTGATTCAATGGTATTAAACTGAATACATCCCTGCAGAAAAACAGGTTATTTTTTAATGAGAAAGGCTTGAGGTATTTCTGATGCATGAGAATAGGATGATAGAGTTTGGAAAAAGTCTAATTTTGCATAAGCAAATTGATAAGATTTATTTAATGGTTGACATGCATTCTTGCATATATTTTATCCCAATTTTCCCCTCAAATGTAATTATGTCTACTTGTAGTATCTCTGACAGAGGTAGCCTGACATGAAGAGCGTCTCATTTCTGGGTTTGAACACACTGGATTTTAATCATCATGTTCAGCCTTCTAACTATGGAGTAGTAAAGGATTCATAATGTTCCTTTTTTATATGTCTACTTCACATTTTTCTGAGTTTTCAATATTGCACATAAACCTCTGTTTAATTAAATGCAGTTGATAGGTTGGCTTAAGAAATTCTGACTTGTCCTAGATCACTTTGTCAATAACAGCAGAAGTTCTGCCAATTAGCATTGTGTGATTGCTGAATGCCAGGTATCATGCCAAGCACTTTTTACACATTACTTCCATGTTAAACTAAGTTTTATAAGCTGAAAAAGGTGTTTCCTGCCTTAAGTGATATCCTAATCAATCTGAAGGTAATTAATTCATTGTCGAATGCTAGTTGAGTATCTAATGATATGTAACATTTTCATTATTATTCAGTTAGAAATATTTTCTAATTTTCTATTTTCCTAGTGAATCAAACTCTTTAGTTACATATGGATCTTTTTAGTTCCATAACTTTTTGCTGTTATATCTGATAATACAAACTTTTTTGGTTTGAATTTAACTTGCATATATTTTCTATCTTGTCACTTAAATGTTTTCTGCTTTCTTAAGTTTCCAGTGTCTATTTCTTGCAATAGAATATGGCTACATTTTTAAAAATCTTTGTAGACTCTTTATCTTGGTAGATAATCTTTGTCTTTTAACTGAGGTGATTAAAAATATTAATACTGCTGATGTATTTGGATTTTTCTAAAATCTTGTTTTTGTCCTATTTCTTCCTTCTCTCTTTACAATTTTTTTCTTTTGTTTTTTCTTCTTTTTCTTACGGGGTAGTCAATGTTTCTTTTCTTTTGTTTTTCCTCACTACAACTCCCTTATTCACTTTTTTGGTGGTTATTTTTCCTATATTTACTTATTCATTGGCAACTTTTGAAGTAAACCAAGTTATTTACCTTTTCTAAGCAAAGCTTTGAAGTGCTGAAAGTAACAACTCAGATCACTACTTTCTCAATATATATGCCATAAATATATCCAATACATATGTCAAATTCTTTAGGTTGATTCTATTTCCCCTCCCCACCTCACAAATTAGACATTGTAACTATTTTTATATGGTTATGTTAGTTTGGATTTACCCATCTATTTATCAAATCTTTGTACTTTGTTTCTTATCTTCCAGATCCCACGCTTTGAGTTATTTTCCTTCTACTCGAATCACATCTTTCAGAATTTCTTTTAGTGAAGTCTCTTGTAGATAAATTCATTTAGTTTTGTTTGTGTGGAAATGTCTTCATTTTTCTTCATTCTTGAAAAATAGTTTAGCTTGGCATAGAATTCCAGATGGAGAGTTGTTTTCTCTTGGCATAGGAAAGCTTTTTTTTTTTTTTTTCTCTAACTACCAGCTTCTCTTGCTAATGTTGAAAAGTCAGGATATCTTGAGTAGAGCTCCCCCTGTGGATGTTGGGACACAGAGGCCTCTGCTTACTGGGGCTGGTGGGCTAGCAATAGGTAGGTTTTCAATTTCCTATGCCTAAGGGGACTTGGAGAAATCTCTCTGCAAAGCACTTTCCTTGGAACTTCATAGCCTTAGGGATTTCAAAGACTCCATTCACCTAAGCAGCTTCTTCACACCATCAAGGGCATATCCACTGTTCCAGCATCTGTGTTCTGAGCCCTGTATTGTTAGTTCCCATGTTCTCTTCCCGACCGGGGCAGAGAAAATTCCATACCAAGGCTTTCTGTAAGAAACACTCAGGAGCCTGAGGCTCTATTGCACTCTTCATGACCCATCTACCTACTGGCCCCAGACACTCAGGAAAGTTCAAAGGTTCAGAGAAGCTATTTCCAATTCAAGCTGCCACTATTCTAAAATGCTGGAATCCAGTGCTATTTCTAAGAATTGGAGGGAGATTTCAGAAAGGCCTTATGATTTGTGGACCTGCTTGCCAGCAGATAGATGCTAATTCAGATAAAATATCAAATTCCTTCATAGTGCTATTGTCAATGAGCACTGGCATTATCTTTCCTGATTTTCAATTGGAGTGCATGGTTGCTATTGTTTTGTTGGGTGTGTGTATGTGTGTATGTGTGTGTGTGTATTTTTGTGAAAGACACACAGACACACACACAGATTATTCTACAGAAGAATATTTTCTCTGTTTCTGAAGCTTTATTGTGCTGGCATATAAAACCTTTCGATGCTTCTCTTTGAGATAATGTAAAAATTATGTTAATATCTATAAAGTATTTGCTGAGAGGCAGTGTAAAAACTGGGCTTCATGATCATTCAAAACGAGTTCTTTTTATCTGAATCTGTCTTTTTATTAGTTGAGTGACATTAGGCAAGTTTCATTTACCACATGTCCTCATTTGTGAAATAGACATAACAATAAACCACCTCCCAGAGCCTTGGTGAAGATTAAAAGAACAGACTTACAGTTTCTGGTTCTGCATGTAAGGAGCTTGAAAGTCACCATTATGTCTCAACAACAAGTAAAAGATGAACTGACTTGAAAATCAACAACTGTTATTCGATCTGTGAAAGCAGTGAGTACAGAGGGCACACCATAACCCCCATGATTAGAGAGACGGGCAGGCAAGTACAGGGAGTCACAGCTTACTGGAGCAGAAATCTCCACCAAGCCAGCACTGGGATAGAAAAATCTGAACTACAACTGACAATTGATGAGGCTCAGTGAGGAGAAGTCTGCAAGTTAAAACATCAGGGGTCCCAGTAATAAGAGAGGCCCTACAATTTTGTGAGATTTATCTCCAGGTGTTGTTCAACCAGGTTCTCATAAGTATCAGGGAAAAATTCCCTGTGCTTCCAGCAGGGGGTGGGGGGGCGGGAGGGAAAAGCAATTATTTTGAAATACACCAGAGCACTTTGTTCTTAGCAAGGCCTGACCTCAGGGGATACTAGTTAATTGCAGCCTCACCTGCTGCAGAATTATCAGAGCCTAACTGACCTGGGGGAGAGGAAATACCAAACTGCAGCCCACTGTTGCCACCCTCTTCTCTGTAAAGTAGATGGGGGAAACAACCTAAAAACACCTGTGAAGTTCACGGTGTAAAGGCATAGGCTCACTAATCGCTGAGACCTAATCACAGAATTATGGAACACTTTACCCCCCCCCCCCCCCCACACACAGCTTACACTTTATGAAAATCCTATTTACAACATTTCCTTTTGCTCCATACATCATGTTCAACTACAGAGGAAAAATTATAAGACATGCCAAAAGGCAAAAACGCAATTTGAAGAGACAGAGCAGACCAAGCATCAAAACCAGAAGTGGCAAGGAAATTAGAATTATCAGATTGGGACTTTAAAACAACTATTATTAATAAGGGCTCTAATGGATAAAGTAGACCATGTGCAGGAATAGATGGGCAAATGTGAGCGGAGAGATGGAAATCCTAAGGAAAAACAAAAAAAAAAAAGAAATGCTACATATCAAAAATACTGTAACAGAAATGAATGCCTTTGAGAAGCTAATTAGCAGATTGAGGACCGCTGAGGAAAGAATCTCTGTGCTTGAGGATCTCACAATAGAAACCTCGAAGCCTATAGAGGTGACAAAGGTGACAAAGAGTCACATCCAACATCTCTCAGAAACCATGCAAGCAAGAAAAGAGAGGAGTGAAATGATTAAAGGGTTGAGAGAAAATAACCACCAACCTGGAATTCTGTACCCTATGAAATCATCCTTCAAGAGTGAAGGAAAAATTGCGGTGCCTGGGTGACTCAGTCACTTAAGCGTCCAACTCTAGGTTTCTGCGCAGGTCATGATCTCATAGTTCATGAGATAGAGACCCATGTCAGACTCTATGCTCTCAGCACGGAACCTGCTTGGGATTCTCTCTGCCCCCCCCCCCAAAGTAAATAAAGAAACTTTAAAAAAATAGTGAAGGAATAATACTTTCTCAGACAAATAAAAATTGAGGAACTTTATTGGCAGTAGAACTGCTGTGTAAGAAATGTTGAAAGAAGTTCTTTAGTGACAAGGAAAATAAGATAGGTCAGAAACTTGGATCTACATAAATAAAAGGAAGAATAATGAAGAAGCAATAAAGGTAAAAGAAAAACTTTTGCTTTTCTTATTCATAATTGATGTAACAGATCAAAGTGTGTATAATAATAATAGCAACAATGTATTTGATTATGTATGCTTATGTATATATCCTATGTATCATATGTATACTTATTTATCAGTGAAATGAATGACAACAAAGATACAAGGGACAGGAGGGAGGAATTAGGATTATTTTGATATTATAAGGTATTCACATGACCTGTGAAGTGCTGTAGTGTTATTTGAAAATGGACTTGGATTAGCTGTAAATATATACTATAATCTCCTGGGCAACCCCTAAAAAAGTGAAAAAAAGAAGCTGAGATATGTTAAGAAAGAAAAGAAAATGGAACCATATATAATGCTCAATTAAAACCACAAAAGGCAGAAAAATCGTGGAAGACAAAAACAGGAATAAAGAACAAGAGCAACAAATAGAAAACAGTAACAAATGTGGTACATATAAATCTAACTATATCAATAATCACTTTGTTTTTTAAAGAAAATATTAAAATTGGGCCGCTTGGGTGGCTCAGTTAAGCGGCCGACTTCGGCTCAGGTTATGATCTCACAGCTTGTGAGTTGGAGCCCTGCATTGGGCTCTGTGCTGACAGCTTGGAGCCTGGAGCCTGCTTCTGTTTCTGCGTCTCCCTCTCTCTCTGCCCCTCTCCCATTTGCGCTCTGTCTCTCTCTGCCTTTCAAAAATGAATAAATGTTAAAAAAAATAAAACAAAATATTAAAATATATTTGACATGACACATTGTTTTAAGATGTTCAACATATTAATTTGATATATTTATGTATTGTTATATGATTGCCATTATAGTGATAATTAGCACCTCTATAGCATTACATAATTATCCTTTCTGTTTAGTGATCAGATAATTAAATTCTAGCTTCTTATCAAGTTTGGTGACATAATACAATATTGTCCATATTCACTATTCTGTGCGTTAGATCTCTAGGGCTTATTTAGTACTCAGTGTAAGTTTGTGCCCTTAAACAATAACTGTCCTATCCCCCACGCTCCATCCACTGAGAACCACAGTTTTACCCTACGTTTTTATGAATTTGGGTTTTTGTTTTTTTTTAGATTTCACACTATAAATGATATCATATATACTTGTGTCTCTCTATCTGACTTATTTCACTTAGCAGAATATGCTCAAGGTCCATCCATGTTGTTACAAATGGCAGGATGTTTTTCTTTATCACGGCTGTATAATATTCTATTCATTCATCTACTAATGGGCACTTAGGTTGCTTCTATATTTTAGCTTTTGAGAATAATGCTGTCATAAACATGGAAGTACATATATCTCTCCAATATCCTATTTTCATTCCCTTTGGGAATATGCCTAGAAATGGAATTGTTGGATCATTGGATCATATGGTAAATCTGTTTAATTTTATGAGGTACCTCCATATTTCCATAGTGGTTGACCCAAATTACACTCCCCAAAACAGTGTACAAAGGTTTTCTTGTCTTCACATACTTTCCAACAGTTGTTATGTTCTATTTTCATGACAGCCATTCTAACAGATGTAAGGTGATATCTTGTTGTGGTTTTGATGTGCATTTCCCTGGTGATGTTGAACATCTTTCACGTACCTTTGGCCATTTGGATGTCTTTTTTTTTTTTTTGAAAAATGCCTATTTGTTTCTTTTGACCATTTTAAAATAGAATTGTTTGTTTTGTTGTAATGGAGTTGTGTGAGTTCTTTATATATTTTAGATATTGACCCCTTATCCAGTAACGTGGTTTGCAAAAATTTTCTCACATTCTGTAGGTCGTCTTTTAATTTTGTTGAAGTTAATTTTGCTGTGCAAAAGTTTTTAAGTTTGATCTAGTCTAATTTGTTGGTTTTTTGCTTTTGTTGTTTATACTTTTGGCGTCCTATCCAAAAAATCATTGCCAAGACCAATATTGATGAACATCTTTGTTGTGTTTTCCTCTAGGAGTTTTATGACATCAAATCTTATGTTTAAGTCTTTGTTCCATTTTGAGTTAATTTTTATGAGTAGTGTAAGATAGGGGTCCACTTTCGTTGTTCTGCATATGCTTATCTAGTTTTCTGAGCACCACTTGAAGAGACTATCTTTTCCCCATTTGGCATGATTGACTCTCATTGAATAGTAGTTGAACTTTATGTGAGATTTTAATTCTGAGCTCTCTATTCTCAGTTTATCAATTTTTTTTCCGGTATCATACTGTTTTTATTGCTATAGATTTGTATTATAGTTTGAAATTAGTTGGTGTGATATCTCTGGCTTTGTTGTTTTTCCTCAGGATTGTTTTGGCTGTTTGGGTCTCTTGTGGTTCCATACAAACTTTTATTAGAGTGGTGACAGTGAGCATCCTTGTCTTCTTCCTGATCTTAGAAGAAAAATTTTCTATTTTTCTCCATTGAGTATAATGTTAGCTGTTGATTTGTTGTGTATGACTTTTATTACATTGAGGTATGTTTCTTCTTTACCCAATCTGTTGAGGGTTTTTATCATAAAAGTATGTTGTATTTTGTCAAATGGTATTTCTGCTATCTATTGAGATGATCATGTGCTTTTTATTTTTATTAATGCAACATATTACATTTATTGATTTGCATTTGTTAAACCATCCTTGCATTCCAGAGATAAGTCTCACTTGATTATATGTATAGTCCAATTAATGTGTTCTTGAACTCAGTGTGCTGACATTTTGTTGAGAATTTTTGCATTTATATTCATCAGTGATATTGGTGTATAGTTTTGTAGTTATGTCCTTATCTGGATTTGGTATCAGCATAATGCTGGCCTTGCAGAATGAGTTTGGAAGAGTTTCTTACTCCTCAATCTTTTTGGAAGAATTTGAGAAGGATTGGTGTTAATTCTCCTTTAAATATTTGGTAGTAGTCACAGTGAAGCCATCTGGTCCTGGGGTTTTCTGTGTTGGGAAGTTTTTGATCTCTGATTCAATCTCTATTATTCTCTATTCAATCTTTATTAGTTCCTTCTTTTTGTTATTTTTGAGCTTAATTTGTTCCTTTTCCAGTTTTTTGAGAGGTAAAGTTAGGTTGTTTATTTGAGATCTTTCTGATTTCTTAATATATGCATTTATTGCTATAAACTTTTGTTCTCAGAAATGCTACCATATCTCTTAAGTTTTGATATGTTGTCTTTCCCTTTTCGTTTGTTTTGAGATAATTTTTTATTTCCCTTTTGATATCTTCTTTGATCCATTGGTTGTTCAGAAGTTTGTCATGTAGTTTCCACATATCTGTAGATTTTCCAGCTTTTCTCATTCATATCTAGTTTAATACCACTGTAGTCAGAAAAAATAGTTGCTATGATTTCAATCTTATTAAATTTGCTAAGATTTGCTTTTTGTCTTACCAAATGATCTATCTTGGAGAATGTTACTTGTGCACTTGAGAAGAATATGTATTCTGCTATTGTTTGACAGAATTTTATATATATGTACATATATAAAATTATATGTATATATAAAATCCACTATATTACGTTATATCTTATAATATATATTATGTATAAAACCATTATATATTATATATAATTCCAACATTTATATATTCCATTTAGTCTAAAGTATGGTTCATTTAAGAAACATTTGTTTAATGTTTATTTATTTTTGAGAGACACAGAGAGAGTATGAGCAGGGAAGAGGCAGAGAGAGAGGGAGACACATAATCCAAAGCAGGCTCCAGGCTCTGAGCTGTCAGCACAGAGCCCAATGCAGGGCTCAAACCCACAAACCATGAGATCATGACCTAAGCAGAAGTCGGACACTCAACCCACTGAGCCACCCTTTATCCCCAAATATGGTTCATTTCTAATGTTCCTTGTTGATTTTCTGTTTGGATGGTCTATCCAATGCTACAGTGGGGTATTCCTTTTTTTTTTTACTATTGTATTTTTGTATATTTCTCCTTTAAACCTCTTAGTACTTGCTTAATATCTCAATGCTCTGAGGTTGGATGCATATATATTTACAATTATTATATCTTTTTGATGTATTGACCCTTTTATCATTATATAATAACCTTCTTAGTCTCTTATTACCACTTCGGCTTGAAGTTTATTTTGTCTCATGCAAGTATGGTAATTCCTGCTTTCTTTAGATTTCTACTTGCATGGAATACCTTCCATCCTTTTACTTTGAGCTTATGTATTTCTCTAAATCTGAAATGAGACTCTGGTAGGCAGCATATGATTGGAATTTTTGGGGGAAGAGAGATATAGAGAGTGCCTGTGTATGTGTGCCAGGGAGCAGTAGAGAGAGAGAGGGAGAGAGAGAATCTTAAGCACTCTCCACACCTAGCACAGAGGCTGATGTGGGGCTTGATCTGAGGACCTCAAGATCATGACCTGAGCTAAAATCAAGAGTTAGATGCTTAACCAACTGAGGCACCCAGGAACCCTGGATTTTTTTTTTAAATCCAGCCAGCCAGCCATTCTGCCTTTTGATTAGTAAGATCAATCTATTTACATTTAGAGAGATTGTTGATATGTAAGAACTTGCTGCTGCCATCTTATCTTTTAACTTCTGGTTATTTTGTCTCTCCATTTTTTCTTTTTCCTTCATTTAAGTTTGTGGTTTTCCATGGTGATTTGCTCTGTCTGCCTCTGTTATGTTTTGTGACTCTACTCTAGATTTTTACTTTTGGGTTACTACGAAGCCTACATAAAACATCTCGTAGGTAAAATACTCCATTTTATGGTGATAGCAATTTATTTCCATTTTTCTATAAAGACTCCACCTTTTTATTCCTCCCCCTTTTATATTTTGATGTCACAATTTACTTCTATTTATGCTGTGAATTTGTTAACAAATTATAGTACAGATAGTCTCTAAGTTGCGATGGTTTGACTTAAGATTTTTTGACTTAGGATGGTGTGAACACTATAAGCATTTGATAGGAACTGCACTTCAAATTTTGACTTTTGATCTTTTCCCAGGCCAGCAATATTTTGGGTGATCCTCTTGTGATGCTGTGCAGTGGCAGCAAGCTACAGCTCCCAGTCAACCATGTTACTATGAAGGTAAACAACCCATACACTTCCAACAATTCTCAACCCATGCAACCATTCTC
Source organism: Panthera leo (assembly GCF_018350215.1). NCBI lineage: Eukaryota > Metazoa > Chordata > Mammalia > Carnivora > Felidae > Panthera > Panthera leo. Next base: position 37,204,346 of record NC_056688.1, on the reverse strand, counting down.
TTTTTTCACTTTCACTGCAGGATTCAATAAATTACATGAGATTCTCAGCACTTTATTATAAAATAGGTTTTGTGTTAGATAGTTTTGCCCAGGGCAGGCTAATGTAAGTGTTCTCAGATAGGCTAGGCTAAGCTATGATATTCAGTACGTTAGGTATATTAAATGCACTTTTGACTTACAATTCAACCTATGATGGGTTTATCAGGATGTAACCTCATCATAAGTAGAGGAGTAGAGGAAGATCTGTAACAATCGTTATTTTTAATGCTCTTTTCCTTTAACCTGTATAATTAAGGTTTTAACACCTTGTCCAAGCATAGACTTAAAAGTTTTCTAATCTGAATATTTTTTATCTTTATCAGAGTGTTAGGTATTTTCGTATGTTTTTAATGGCACTAATTAGCATCTTTTTGTTTTAGCTTGAGGAACTCCTTTTAGCATTTTTTGTAAGGTAGGTCCTGTGGTAGTAATCTCTCTCAGCCTTTTTAAAAAATGTTTGTTTATTTATTTTGAGAGAGAGAGAGCTCACGAGTGTGGGAGGGGCAGACAATGAGGGAGAGAGAGAATCCTAAGTAGGCTCCACACTGTTACTGTAGAGCCTGATGTGGGGCTCTATCTCATAAACTGTGAGATCATGACCTGAGCCAAAACCAAGAGTTGGACACTTAACTGACTGAGCCACCCAGGTACACCTCCCTTAGCTTTTGATTGTCTGGGAAAGACTATATTTGTCCTTCATATCTGAATGATAAATTTACCACATGAAATATTCTTGGCTGGCATTTTTCATCTTTCAACCCTTTGAATATGTCATTCCACTGTTTACTGGCATGTAGAGTTTCTGCTTGGAAATCTACTGATAGAATAATGGGAGTTTGTTTTTAGGTTACATTCCCTCCCCCTGCCTTCTTCCCCAGCTGCTTTAAATATCTTTTTTTTGACCATTTATTTTTGACAGTTTCATTATTATGTGCCTAGGAAAATTATTTGCATTGAGGTAATAGTATATAGGATTTTATGTCCAATTCCTTCCCACATTTGGAAAATACTCACCTATTATTTCTTTACATAAACTCTGCCCTTTGGCTGTCTGCTCAAATCTGATAGCTCTGATAGGGTGCTTTCACTTAAAAAAAAAGTCACAGAACTCTTCTTTCTTATGGCTGAGCAATATCCCATTACACACACACACACACACACACACACACACACACACCCACCCACCCACCCACCCACCACATTTTTTTATCCATTTGCAGTTGATGATGGCCATTTGGGGTCTTTATATAATTTTTCTATTATTGATAAGGCTGCTATAAATATTGTGGTGCATGTATCCATTTGAATCAGTATTTTTGTATCCTTTGGGTAAATACCTAGTACTATAATTGCTGGGTCATAGGGTAGCTCTATTTTTAACTTTTTGAGGAAACTCCATGCTGCCTTCCAGAGTGGCTGGCTGGATCAGTTTGCATTCCCACCAAAAGTGTAAGAGGGTTCCTCTTCCTCCACATCCTCACCAACATCTGTTTTCTGTGTTTTTAATTTTAGTCATTCTGACAGGTGTGAGTGTGATATTATAGTTTTGAGTTGTATTTCTCCCATGATAAGTGATATTAAACATATTTTACTGTGTCTGTTGGCTATCTGTATGTCTTCTTTGGAAAAATGTTTATTCATTTCTTCTGCCCAATTTTAACTGGATTATTTGTTTTTTTGCATGATGAGTTTGCTAAATTCTTCATAGATTTTGTATACTAACCTTTAATTGGATAAATCATTTGTAAATATTTTCTACCATTCCATAGGTTGCCTTTTAGCTGTGTTGATTGTTTTCTTGGCTGGGCAAAAGCTTTTTGTTTTGATTAAGTCTCAGTAGTTCATTTTTGCTTTTGTTTCTCTTGCCTCAGGGAACATATCTAGTAAGAAGTTGCTATGGCCGATGTCAAAGAGGTTACTGCCTATGTCCTCCTCTAGGATTTTGATGGTGTTGTGTCTCACATTTAGATCTTTAAACCGTTTTGAATTAATTTTTGTGTTTGGTGTAGGAAAGTGGTGCAGTTCATTCATCTGCATGTTACTCTCCAGTTTTCCCAATGTCATTTGTTGAAGATACAATCTTTTTCCCATTGGATATTCTTTCCTGGTTTGTTGAAGATTAGTTGACCATATAGTTGTGGGTTCATTTCTGGATTTTCTGTTCATTTCCATTGATCTGTGTCTATTTTTGTGTCAGTACCATACTGTTTTGATCTCTACAGCTTTGTAATATAACTTGAATTCCAGAATTGTGTTTGCCTCCAGCTTTGCTTTGGTTTTTCAAGATTGTTTTGGCTATTCGGGATCTTTTGTGGTTTCATACAAAGTTAGGATTGTTTGGTCTAGCTCTGTGAAAAGTGCTGGTGGTATTTTGGTAGAATTTCATTAAATGTATATATTGCTTTGGGTAGTATAGACATTTTTAACAATATTTGTTCTGCTAATCAATGAGCATGGAATGTTTTTCCATTTGTTTGTGTCATATTTAGTTTCTTTCACAAATATTTTATAGTTTTCAGAGTACAGATCTTTGGTTAGATATCTCATTCTTTTTGGTGCAATTGTGAATGAGAATGATTCCTTAATTTCTATTTATGCCATGTCATTATTTGTGTGTAGAAATGATACAGATTTCTGCATATTGATTTTGTATGCTGTGACATTAGTGAATTCGTTTATCAGTTCTAGCAGTTTTTTGGTGGAGTGTCTTGGGTTTTCCATATAGAGTATAATGTCATCAGCAAATAGTAAAAGTTTGACTTCTTCCTTGCTTTTTCTTTTTATTGTCTGATTGCTGAGGCTAGAACTTCTAGTTCTATGTTCAATATGAGTGGTGACAGTGGATATACCTGTCTTGTTCCTTCCTGACTGCAGAGGAAAATCTCTGTTTTTGCCCATTGAGTAGTATAGTAACTATGGATTTTTATATATGGCTTTTATGATATTCATTTATGTTCCCTCTATCCCTACTTTTAAAAGACATTTTTTAAAATTTTTATTTATTTCTGAGAGAGAGAGAGAGAGAGAATAGGGGAGGGACAGAGAGACATGGAGACACAGAATCCAAAGCAGGCTCCAGGCTCTGAACTGTCAGCACAGGGCCTGATGCGGGGCTCGAACTTGTGAACTGCGATATCATGACCTGAGCTGAAGTTGGACACCCAACTGACTGAGCCACCCAGGCGTCCCAGTCCGTACTTTTTAAAAGTATTTTTATTACTAATGGATGTTGAATTTTGTCAATGCTTTTTCTGCACCTATTGAGAGGATCGTACAGTTCTTATCCTTTCTTTTTTTTTTTAATGACTGTATTTTATTTATTTATTTATTTAGAGTGGAAGTAGGGGAGTAGCAGAGAGAGAGGAAGAGAGAATCCCAAACAGGTTCCATGCTGTCAGCTCCGAGCCTGACACAGGGCTCAATCCCATGAACTGTAGATCATGACCTCAGCTGAAATCAAGAATTGGAGGCTTATTCAACTGAGGCATCGAGGTGCCCCTCTTATCCTTTCTCTTATTAATGTGGTGTATGAAGCTGATTGATTTGCAAATATTGAACCAGTATTGCAACTCAGGAATAAATCCCAGTTGATTGTGGGAGTGATTTTTTTAATTTCATGTTGGATTCTATTTGCAACTTTTGTTGAGAATTTTTACATATATGTTCATTAGGGATATTCGCCTGTAGTTATCTTTCTTAGTGGAGTCTTTGTCTGGTTTTGCTATCAGGGTAATGCTGTCCTCATAGAACAACTTTGGAAGTTTTCTTTTCATTTCTAAATTTTTGAATAGTTTGAGAAGAATAGAACTGAATAGAATGAAGAGGAGAATAGAATGAAGAGAAGAATAGAATGAAGAAAACTCTTCATTAAGTGGTTGGTAGAATTTTCAGTCATCTGGCCCTGGACTTTTGTAGGGAGATTTTTGATTACTAATTCAATTTCTTTCCTGGTTAATGATCTGTTCAAGTTTTCTATTTCTTCTGTTTTAGTTTTGGTAGTTTATATGATTCTAGGAAATTTTTGATTTCTTCCAGAATGTCTGATTTTATAATATTCTCTAAATATTGTGTGTATTTTTGTGGTGGTGGTTGTAATTTCTCCTCTCTCATTTGTGATTTTATTTATTTGGTTCCTTTCTCTTTTCTTTTTGATACATCTGGCTAAGGTTTTATCAATTTTATTAAATTTTTCATAGAACCAGCTCCTGGTGTCACTTACAAATTCTGGTTGTGTGTGTGTGTGTGTGTGTGTGTGTGTGTGTGTGTGTGTTTAGTTTCTGTGTCATTTATTTGTGGTCTAATCTTTATTATTTCCTTTCTTCTGCTGGCTTTAGTCTTTGTTTATTGTTCTTTTCCCAGATCCTTTAGGTGTAAGGTAATGTGTATTTGAGACTTTTCTTGCTTCTGGAGATAGGCCTGTATTGCTATATACCTCCTTCCTTTGACTTCTTTTGCTGGATCTCAAAGGTTTTGGACCTCTCTGTTTTCATTTTTGTTTGTTTCCATATACTTTTTTTATTCCTTCTTTGATTTCCTTGTTGACCCATTCAATGGCTTAGTAGCATGTTGTTTAGCCTCCATGTATTAGTGTTCTTTCCAAATTATTTTTTGTGGTTGACTTCAAGTTTCATAGAGTTTTGGACTGAAAATATGCATGGTATGATCTCAGTCCTCATGTACTTGTTGAGGCCTGATTTGTGACCTAGTATGTGATCTATTCTGGAGAATGTCCCATGTTCACTTGAAAAGAATATGTATCTGCTGCTTTAGGATGAAATGTTCTGAATATATCTGTTATATCCATCTGGTCCAATGTGTTATTCAAAGCCATTTTTCCTTGATGATTTTCTGCTTAGATGATCTGTCCTTGATATAAGTGTGGTGTTAAAGTCCACTACTATTACTATATTATCACCAATGATATCCTTTATGTCTGTTATATATGTTTTTTTTAAGTTTGTTTGTTTGTTTGTATGTTTATAGCACATAAGTGGAAGAGGGGCAGAGAGGAGAGAGAGAATTCCAAGCAGGTTCCACACCATCAGCACAGAGCCTGATGCAGGGCTCAAACTCATGAACTGTGAGATCATGACCTGAGTGGAAACCAAGAGCAGACACTTAAACAACTGAACCACCCAGGTGCCCCCCTTTATGTTTGTTATTAATTCTTTTATATATTTGGATGTTCCAAGTTGGGGGTTAAACGTTTGCAATTGTTAGATATTCTTGTTGGATAGTCCACTTTATTATGATATAGTGCCCCTCTTCATCTCTTTTTACAATCTTTGGTTTAAAATCTAGTTTGTCTGATATAAGTATTACTACTCTGGTTTTCTTTTGATGTCCATTTGCATGATAGATATTTCTTAATCCCCTCACTTTCAATCTGAAGATGTTCTAGGTCTAAAATTAATCTCTTGTAGGCAGCATATGAAAGGGTCTTATTTTTTATGCATTCTGACATGCTATGTCTTTTGATTGGAACATTTAGTCTGTTTGGATTCAGAGTGGTTATTGATAGGTATGTATTTAGTGAATTTTATTACTTGTTTTCTCATTGTTTCTAGAGATTTTATGTTTCTTTCTGGTCTTTGTCACTTTTAGTGTTTTCTTCCCAATGAAAGAGTCCCCCTTTAATATTTCTTGCAGAGCTGGTTTAGTGGTCACAAACTCCTGTAGTTTTTGTTTGCCTGGGAAACATTTTATCTCTCTTTGATTCTGAATTATAGCCTTATTAGATCGAGTATTGTTTGTTGCAGATTTTTCCCATTCAGCAATTTGAATATATCATGCCACTCCCTTCTGGCTTGCCAAGTTTCTTTTGAGAGATCTGCAGCTAGCTTATGGGTCTTCCCTTGTAAGTTAGGGACTTCTTTTGTCTTGCTGATTTTAGGATTTTTTCTTTATCACTGTATTTTGGAAATTTAATTACAATATGTCTTAATGTTGGCCTGCTTTTGTAGATTTTGATAGATGGTCTCTGTGCCTGCTGGATTTGGATGTCTGTTTCCTTCCCCAGATTAGGGAAATTTTCAGCTATAATTTCTTCAAATAAACATTCTGCTTCCTTTTCTGTGTCTTCTTTTCCTGGGATGCTTATGATATGAATGCTATTACATTTGATGGAGTCAGTAAATTCCCTAAGTCTGTTTTCATAATCCAAAACTTTTATTTCTGTTTTCTTCATCTTCATTATTTTATATAATTCTATATTCCATATATATTATTTATTCCTCTGCTTCTTCAATCCTTCTGGTTATTACATACTGTTGGTTTCAAATCTTGGTTATGACATTTTTCATTTGGGCCTGATTATTTTTTATCTCTTTTATCTCTGTGGAAAGTGTCTCCCTGATGTCTTCCTTGCTTTTCTCAAGTCCAGATAATACCCTTATGATTGTTTCTTTAAATTCTGGACCAGGCATGCTACTTATATCTGTTTCAATTAGATTCCTGACTATGACCTTTTCTTGTTCTTTCTTTTGGGATGAATTCCTGTGTCTTGGCATTTTGTCTAGGTCTCTACCTTCTTCTCTGTGTTAGAAAAGCCTTTTATGTTTCCTACTCCTGAGAGTAATGTCTTTATTAAGAAGAGGTCATACACTGTCCATGGCATTCCAGGATGTGTCTCTGGTATATGCTGCATGCACTCTGTTGTTGTGTTTTGACTGCTCTTTCCCTCAGGTCAGTTGTTTGCAGAGGTTCTCCTTGCTTGCCAAGAGGAATGTTTGGGTCTTGGCCAGAGTGTGGTGAATTTTAACTAGGTGTGCTCCGGTCTGCTTGTTAAATGAGACTTGGTGCTGTTTCCAGAACTGAAGCTTTGCAGAACTCTACGGTCAGTAGAAGTGGCACATGAGGGGTTTGTACTGGTCTTCCGGGAATGGGGCCTACTGCATTGGTCCTTAGGCATGCTTGCTGGAGAGAAACAGTACCAACAAAGTGCAGAAGGGCAGAACTTGGTGTAAGAGGGTTAGGCAGCCTGTGTTGGTATTGTGCTGTTTACTGAAGTTGGCTTATGATGAGGGTCAGGGCCTGGGAAATGGCACCAGTCAGAAACTTTGTCTCTGGAGAGGGACTCAGTGCTTGCTTATCTCAGAGAAGCACTCCCAAAAGAGTGAATAATTTCCCCTTGTGTATCCCAGGTGTTTTTCAGATAACTGCTTTCACGTTGTCTGCCTCTGGGTTGCTTGCTTGCCTGGACAAGTGCAGTGCACTTCGGGCTCTATCCCCATCAAGCTTCCTGAGTTTTGAAAGTCCGAACTGTAGGGACCTGGTGTGGTGGGGAGCTGCACCGGTCTTCTCAGAGAGAGTCCCACTATGTTGGGCATGATGCAGGTTTGACCCTGAAGGTCAGTCACACCAGAGTGTAGGTGTATGGGGTTTGGAGCAAAGCAGGCTAAACAGCCAATGTCCCATTTATCTTCCCTCAGCAGGTGTCTCTGCACCTATGCTGAGAGGAGGGAAGGAAAATGGCATCCAGTGGCTCTTCTTTCCTTGGAGAGGCAATGCCACCTCTCACGGATGCTCTCCAAAAAGTATGAACAGTCTCTCCCTGTGCACCTTAGATGATCCTCAGACTGCAATCTGCCATGGGGTTATCTGCCTCATCTCCAGCAGTAGGGCAATGTCCTCAGGTCTCTATCCCAGCCAAGCCTGGCAACCTCCAAAACTGCAGTATTTGAGTGCCACTAGTTGCAAACATTCCTGAAAAATCATCCCCTCTAACTTCCCAGCCAGCTGACTTTGGGAAGTATTCTCCTTGTGGGTATCCCTGTGCACTCTGCTCTCTCTCCCCTTTCTCCACAACCAGGGCTCCCTCCCCTCCACAGCAACTGCAATCTGTTTCTTCCCCAAACACATCTCTGCACTTCCTACCTTCCTTGATGTGGTCTCTTCTCTCCTTCTACTTGTGTAGTTTGTTCTATCAGTCCTCAGGTTGATTTCTTGCATATTCAGAATGATTTCATAGTTATCTAGCAATGTTCCATGGATGAGGCAAGCCTATGGTCCTTCTACTATACCACCATCTTAGTTCCCCCCATCAACCCACTTTGGATACACAGGTGTGTAGAATATGCCAGGTGTTCTTGTGTAAAGTGCAGAGGCACTTTTGCTTAGTTAGGGATTTCCAATCAGTTGTAAACTGAAAGGAAGAGAAAAAAGGAATGACTCACCCTGCCATCATGCTGACATCACTCCTCAATAATCACTAAACGTCAGTGTCTACATGCACCAGTTAAAAGATGAGAATTGTCAGAATGCATTAAAAAAATAAGACCTTAGCCTATGTTGTCTACAAGAAAGTCACTTTAAATATAAAGACACACATAGGTTAAAAGTAGATAGAGGGAGAAATATATACCATGATAACACTAATCAAAAGATAGCAATTGCTATATTAACTTCTGACAGAGCTGACTTAAAAGTAAAGGAAATTATCAGGGATAAAGAGCATTGAACAATGATAAAGGGGTCAATTCTCAAAGGAGACAAAACAATGCTTAATGTGTATGCACCTATTAACAGTGTCAACGTATACGAGGCAAAAACTGAGAACTGCAAAGAGAAATAGATCAATCCACTCTTATAGTTGGAGACTTCAACATCCCTCTAGCAGAAATGGACACATCCAGGGGCGCCTGCGTGACTCAGTCAGTTAAGTGTCTGACTTTGGCTCACGTCATGATCTCATGGTTCGTGAGTTTGAGCCCCGTGTTGGGCTCTGTGTTGACCGCTCAGAGCCTGGAGCCTGCTTCCAATCCTGTGTCTCCCTCTCTCTCTGCCCCTCCCCCACTCATGCTCTGTCTCTGTCTCTCTTTCTCTCAAAAATAAATAAACGTTAAAAAAAAAAAAAAAGAAATGGACACATCCAGAAGGTAGAAAATCTGTAAAGACAGTTGAACTCAATAACACCATATTTTAACTGGATCTAATGGGCATCTATAAAGTACTTTATCTAATAACAGTAGAATTTAAATTTCTCTCAATCTCAGACAAAACATTCACCAAGATAGACTACATTCTGGGCCATAAAACACACTTTAACAAATTTATAAGGGTAAAAATTGTACAATATCTGCTCTTAGACTGCAATTAAATTAAGTCATAACAGAAAGATAATGGGAAAATCCCAAAATATATGGAGAGTAGACAACACAGTTCTAAATAATACACATGTCAAAAGGAAATCTGCAGAGAAGTTAAAAAATATTTTGAACTAAATGAAAATACAACCTATCTGGAATGCAGTGAAAGCAGTGTATAGGGGGAAATTTATAGCACTGAATGAACGTATTGGAAAAGGTTCAAAAAACAGCATTTTTCTCTTCTGGTATAAGGTTGTGAGTGATTTTTTAAAGATATATTTTTTTTAAATTTTTTTTAACGTTTATTTATTTTTGAGACAGAGAGAGACAGAGCATGAATGGGGGAGGGTCAGAGAGAGAGGGAGGCACAGAATCTGAAACGGGCTCCAGGCTCTGAGCTGTCAGCACAGAGCCCGACGCGGGGCTCGAACTCACGGACCGTGAGATCATGACCTGAGCCGAAGTCGGACGCTTAACCGACTGAGCCACCCAGGCGCCCCAAGATATTTATTTTTTAATATTTATCGATATTTAGATAGTTCTAGCATCCAGCATAGGTCTGGTGATAGTTAATGCTCAATAAATTAATGCATGAAAAAAGTGTTGCATAAAAGAGAGGAATAATAATGCAAGGCAGTAAATAAGTTAGCATCAAAAGATTTATGCAGATATTACCACAGCCATTGTTCAAGGCAATGAGAGATCAGTGATGGGTGGAACAGGTGGGATGTCTTGTCTAAAGGGAGGAAAAGGCAAGTGTAAAGATCCTGAGGTGGAGATAAGCTTGATATGTTGGAGGAGCTGAAAGGAGATTGGTGAGGCTGGAAAATAGTAAGCAAGGGAGAGAGTGGTAGAGAAGAAGTCTTACAATTATGCAATAGCTATATTATATAGGCTTTTATAACTCTCAGTAAGAAATTTGGATTTCATTTTGAGTGCAATGGGGAAAAAAAAAACAACAACGATGTTTTCAGTTCATGGTGACATGGTTGGATTGATCTTGTTAAAATGTCACTTTGGCTGATTGAGGAAAATTTACTATAAGAGAGCAAGGGGGAAGGCAAGGAAGACCAGCCATCTTGCAGTTAGTTGTTCAGGTAAGAACAGTAGGGATTCCTCTTGGGATAACAGTCATGGAGATGTGAAAAAGGATAATTTAGGATATATTTTGGTGGCAGAATTTATCAGACCTTATGACTGATTGGGTTGGAGGTTTGAGGGAAAGAGAAGTTTCAAGAAAGACTATTGGGTTTTTGATCTGAGCATCTGAGTTACTGGTGGTGCTATTGTACTGATGTGGACAATATTATGGAGTGAGATGGTTTTGCAGAAGACAGCTCAAAAAATTTATCTTGGACTTTGAAGTAACAAGTTTGCAGATATCAAATGACCATATTTATGTATGGAAAGAAGAGGTGAGGTTAGAATTAAAAATATTTGGGGGCGCCTGGGTGGTTGGTTGAACGTCTGACTTCAGCTCAGGTCATGATCTCACAGTCTGTGAATTCGAGCCCCATGTTGGGCTCTGTGCTGACAGCTCAGAGCCTGGAGCCTGCTTTGGATTCTGTGTCTCCCTCTCTCTCTGCCCCTCCCCCGCTCATGCTCTGTCTCTCTCTCCCTGTCAAAAATAAACATTAAAAAAAATAAAAGAAAAGAATTAAAATATTTGCAGTTGTCAACATATAGATGTTAATCAAAGCCAATGGAGCCCAGGAACCAAAAATTGAGAAGTGGACATTCCAAAGATTGGAGATCGGCAGTGGAGGAGGACCCCACCAGTAGAACTGAGAAGGAATGGCTCTAATGGAAGGAGGGAGGTGAAAGAGTGTAGCAACAAAGGAGATGCTTCATGAAGGAAACTGAGTTTGAGGGAGATGAAGGCAGTGTTGTGACCATTTAATTGGTGATAAGGACATTGTATGTGACTTTAGAGGAAAGTTTTATATAAAGTACAAGGACTAGGAGCCTGAGAGAGGAATGGAGAGTAAAGAAGTGGAGGTGATGGGTATAGGTAATACTTTCCTAAGTTTACACTGAAAGAGAGGGGAGTTGGGAGATGGGACTTCTTGGACACAGGAGGCTTTCTTGTTTCTCTTTTTTTTAGGTTGGGAAATTGAGTTAATTGAAGGCAAGTTCCAAGCAAGTGAGAGGACACGGCCTACAGAGGACCACTGGAGGGATGTTCCTCTGAGAGGAGCGGGATGTGGGGTTGTCTTCCACTGAAAGAGAGACGGGGGACTCGGATGAGGTAGACTATTAGATTCGGGGGGTGGGAAGTAGTGGAATTCCCATGGGACTTTTTTCAGGGACACATCTGGCAAGTTTGAAGAGCAGAAGGAAGGGTTTGGGGTGAAGGTTTGAGGAGAGAAGAGTAGGGGAGAAACTTGAAATTGTGTCAGAGACTAGACAACAAACTTACGAGTGGAAACTGGAAGGACTGCTATGTGGTGTTGAGCATCTGTGAGTTTGTGGTCATAAATGTGAAGTAAGGCCAGTCAGCACAGTCCTATGATTAAGTTAAAAACCCCTCTACCCTTAAAAAAAAATTCTATTTGAAAATAAATCCATGCCAAGTGACACGATGCTGTGATATGCAGGATTTGGAACCAGAAGACTTGGTTTCCAGTCCCTGCTGCATCACTAAACTGTGTGGCCTTGGAAAAGATCACTTAATTAGTCTGAATCTTCACTCCTTTTTCAGTAAAATGGGAATAATATTAAAATGTAACTCACGAGATTGTCATGATCATTAAGTTAAATGGCATATACGGAAGTTGTTTGCAAGTCATCTAATCTCATCTAAGTCTTAGTTGTGAAAATGTTTATCAATATGTTAAACATTATTCTTGCATAAAGAATGCACTGTGCAATAAAAAAGGGACCTGTTCTCTCCTACTCAGTGGTATGAGTACTATTTTGAAAACCTTCAACAGATTTAATAAATGATTTCTTTCATCAGTCTCTATACATTGAAGAAAAAGACTTAAATTCTAAAATGCCAAGAGCTAAATAAACACTTGTCCAGAGGTCTGTATCTTATGTCAAATATGAACATAAAACACAAGCACCTATATACTATTGCTATACTTATTGTTCCATGCTTACTAATAATATATTAATTATATATTATAATTTTATTATAATTATTAAATGCGGTAAAACTAAAACTACCTGAGGAGAAGATTATTCTACTAGTCATATATATTTTTAAAATGCATCTATTTGAATTCTGCCAGCCTATCTATAGATAGCCCTTCTTAAATGCATTGTTAAAGAAAGTAATGGTTTTCATATTTTAGTCAAATTATTTAGTCAAATTATTCCAAACCCAATTAGTAATATTTAAAATTTGAGAAATTTTATCATACGTTCAAAAGAAGATATCTTAAGTCTTACAAAAAAAGATTTATTTATTTTTCCATCTTCCTTTGTGTGAAACAGCTTAGGTTTATGAAGAGTAAAGTCTGGTAGTTCAGCAAAGTGAAATTGTCCTATTTATCTGCTGACTATCCTCAGTGCAATGTTCTTTATCTTGCTTGCATCTGCTAAACCAGGACCTGAAGAGACTTACCTCTTAAATAACAAGGAGAGAAGAGGGATCTGGTGGCTGGAGTATTATCCTGACATTAGCACTTCAGGGATTCTGTCTTAAACTAGCTGTTTCATTTAATCATTTAACTGTTCTCATCCTGCTCTTTGTGTATAAAAAAGACAATAATATTTTTCCCCTCCCTTATAAATGTTCCAGGGCTTAATTATTGCTTGCAGATTTCTCCGAGCTTTCTGAAAAAGGGTAGACATAATTATTGGATCATACAGATAGACGCTACTTAGGGGTTTTTCTGAATGCAGAATGGAAAATTATACAAATTCATCCAAGTGATATGTGAGAGGTTTTGTAATGCTGATTACATATCACTGGGGAACAAATTAAGCCCATCAAATGCCTTGAATATCAATCTCAAATCACGCTGTACTTGAAATGGGGGCCTGGTGTTTTATTTACTAGAGGATCGCTCTCCTCTCTAAATGAATGAGCTCTTCTACAATGTGTGATGGACAGAGTGGGACTTTACTGGGGGGGGGGGCTGCAAATCGTGCACTTCTTGACAAGAGAAGACTTGTTGATGCCTAACTTCTGTGGATGTATTTTAAAACTGTTAAATGAAATATCAGCCTGGAATATCGATTATTCATTATTCTTGAAGAACAGGTTAAGCCCAGGGATTGTATGTTCAGATTTATAAGGGAATTTGGGAACATTCTGATGCATTTGAAACATTACCTTGTAGAATATATTAAGGCCTATGATTTTTTTGAATTAGGAGAAGAGAGAAATCTAAAAATACGTATTTCCAGGGCTGTCAAATCTCTTTGCATTTTTTTAAATGTTTATTTTTGAGAGAGAGGAGAAAGAGAGAGAGACGGAAAGGGAGAAACAGCTCAAGCTGGAGAGGAGCATAGAGAGGGGGAGTCACAGAATCTGAAGCAGATCCAGGCTTCACAGAGCCCGATGTAGGGCTCAAACTCGCAAACTGTGAGATCATGACCTGAGCTGAAGTCAGACACTGACCGACTGAGCCACCCAGGTGCCGCTCTTTGCCTTGACTGAAATATAAAGTCAGCAAGATAAACCTGATAGAGGAGAGACATTTAACCATTAGGTTAGAGGAAATACACAAAGGATACATACAAATAGCTAATTCAGAGAAGAGTGATCCACGTGACCAGTAAATACATAATAGTGGCTACAGTTTCCTAATGGTCATGGTAATCTAAATTAACAATGAGCTGTTATTTATTTATTGCCACCCAGTAGAATGGCAATGAAATACCGGATGATTACTTTTACTGCTGGAGCAGATATGGTGGGGGAAGCAGAGCCCTCCTGCATACATCACTAGTAGAACTGCAAACATTACCGCACGCCCGAGAAAACAGTGTGAGCACATTTATTAAATCATACCTCCATTTCTTGGAATCCTTGTAAACGAAATAACAGGTAAGTAAGGACAAATAAGAAATAAACTGAGGACTCATCATTAGGTAAGAGGTTGGACACGTTTTGGTAAATCCAGATCGGGGTGAAAAGTGCTAGTTACCCACCAAAATGTATTTTCTTCTTCTTCTGTAGTAATGAAATCATAGCTGGGATGTGGCTGCCTGGCCCTGAGGCTTCCAAGGTCCCCCTGCATCTAGGGGTGGCCTCGTAACTCAGGTCTCGTCAAGGGCATGTGAGTGGAAGTCAGGTGTGCCCCATTTGGGGCCAACCTATCTACCTCCTACCTGTGCTGCTTCCTGCTTGCTTCTGCGCGGCAGGGTGGAAATGGCAATGGCTGCGGCAACAGGGGCAACCTTGGAACTGTGTGTTGAGGATCACAGAACTGCCAAGGAGCAACTGCATGGAATGAAGCTGCCAGTGGACAGGGAATAGCTGGCTGGAATTATCAGGTGAGAGAGAAGCTTTGCGGGTTTTTTCTTTGTTTTTGTCATTGGAGGTTTTTGGGTTGCTTTATGTTAGCAGTTTTGGCATTTACTCTAATGAGCAACATGCCATAAAATATTATGTAACCTTTGGTAAGAATGAGTTAGATCTCTACCAGCAAGCAGGCCAACTGAGCAGGAGGGATTTTATTACCCACAAAAAAGTTTCCATATGATCCAACTTTTGCAAAATAAATGCAGAAGCCTATAACCCAGTAGGACACACAAAGAAGGCTGGAGATTGAACTAACAATTAAACAACAAGCCAAGGTAAAGTCATCTAGGCAGGAATTACCTAGGTGCTGTATAATGTAGACTCTGAAAATAACAATAGAGAGATTGCAAGGATATATATTTTTCAAATGTTACGGCTTTCATTTTTACTTGTCTTCTGAGTCCATTGTGTTTTTTATGCTATGTTTCCCAATGTTTAGTCTCATTATCTAGATATCCTTCAGGTGTTCCATATATAAAAAGAAGCTGGTTCTCTTCTTGGGAAACCACAAACAATATACATGTGTTAAGTATTTTAGAGCACCTCCAAAGTATCAGACCTGTAATACATGCTGGATTATACAAAAACTAAAAAAAGCCCTTGCCTTTCAAGAATGTACAGTCAGATGAAGGAGGAAACATAAAGAAATCATTTTGGTAAAATTTAGTAAATGCACTGATACGGATATGCACAGAAAAAAATAGTAGATTTGAAGAAGTGTCCCTTTACTTGATTTCAGAAGCTAGGCTAATTTTTAGGGAGAAGTTTCACTGAGCCTGGTGAATCTTTGTGCTTTGATGCCACATTGTCTTACTATCTTAAGAATATTTATCATGTGTTATAATTGTTGACTGACTTGTTGGGTGGTAAATATCTGGTATGTTCATTATTCCATTTCCAGGCAAAGCACCAGGCACATGCTGAGTGATGGAATAAACATGGTTCTTGAACTTCATAAGGGAAAATGTCAACTTTTAATGTTTGTGGGCTCCACTCCTGGGCTCCCAGGGAAGGTATACTTTAGCATTTAGCAAGGGCAAAATGACTTGGCAAAACCTCAAAGTATGGACTCTATTTAGCTGCCCCGAGCACACGGTGTACATCAGCTTTGTTAAAGAAAATAACCCAAAAGAGCATTTTGAACACATAAGAAAAAGGAAGAGACTTCCCTGGTTCCCATAAGATTAAAACCATACAGCCTTGCATACACCAGAAACTTAAGATAAGGTCTGCAACTTTCTGAAATGTTCTTTGTCTAATAATTTGTAACTTTTTATATAAAAAGAAATGTATATAATCCTACACTAAGTGTTCCCTTACGGGAGCACTCTTTTCTTTGTGAAGATTATGTATCCCAGGTAGCTATCTTAACTTGGGCTTGAATAAAACCTTCTTCTCCTTCTCCTTCTCCTTCTCCTTCTCCTTCTCCTTCTCCTTCTCCTTCTCCTTCTCCTTCTCCTTCTTTAGAAATTCTAAAACTCTTGTTCATTTTGCATTGAGTTCCTCAAGGAACTCAAAGAACTGTTGGAAGTGGAGGTAAGAAAAGGTGTTAAATAAAAAAAGGGTTCAAATAAACTGAGGTTCAGAGAATATTCTTTTCTATTGTAACAAATACTCACCAGGAGTAAAATAGGGGCACCTGGGTGGCTCAGTTGGTTAAGTGTCTGACTTCAGTTCAGGTCATGATCTCGTGGCTTGTGAGTTTGAGCCCTGCGTCAGGCTCTGTGCTGACAGCTCAGAGCCTGGAGACTGCTTTGGATTCTGTGTCTCCCCATTTCTCTGCTCCTCCTCTGCTCATGCTCTCTCTCTCTCTCTCTCTCTCTCTCTCTCATTCTCTCAAAAATAAATAAACATTAAAAAAATTAAAAAAAACAAAGGAGTAAAATATAGTTCATCTGGCTTCTAGTCCAGGGCTCCTTTGTGATGTTCCATGTAGTACAACTGGGTCTCAGGGCTCCTGGGATCAATACTGGCTTTTGTATTCAAGTGTGTCTTGAGTTTATGGGAGCTGCAGGATCCGGAGGGCAGAAGTCAAGCCCAGGATGGCTGATAATTGAACAGTGTGGGAACAATCTACTTTGTTATACACTGACTGATTACTTTAAGATGTGCATGGCTCAAATACATAGGACAAAACCACCCACAAAAATTATTATAAGCTAATTGACTTTCTTATTTATCCTTCTACCCGTATTTCTTGGGTACTGAGTCATAACTTTTCACTTTCAAATACTTTGGAGACTATTCTATGGTTTGGAGAGGCAATGCCTGATAGATGGTTTCCTTAAGTGCTTAGTAAAATTTTGCTGGGACTCATATAACATCTTTCTCTTCTGAATAATGATCCCAGAGAGAAATAATCTTAGAATCATAGAGCTATAAACACTCAAAGTGGGAGGTATTTAAAGGTCATCCAATTTACCCACTCACACAATACTTAAGGCAGGTTCCTGGGGTGATATGTCAGGCCTTCCACAGCCTAGCCCCAGCCAACTCTCCATGGAGGTCTTCTTTGTTGGTGCACTTGCTCTTAGGAAGGCCAGAGAGCTAAATGCTCATTTTAAAGTAATTTCTGGCATATTGATATGCTCATGGAAGTTACCATCTTATCTCACCAGCATAACCATATGACTGACTGAACAAAGAATTTAATTTGGTTTATATCGTTATCTAAAAATTTTACTTTCAACTATAAGTATGCGTGAAATGAAAACAATCTCCTTAAATGCTTTCTATGTTGAGATTCTCATGAGTCACTTGGGAGTATAAGTGTAAATTTACTACTAAAAGAGAGAAATGTAAATATCAATGATTGTGAAAGCTGCTAAATTTTTGTGCAAGGAAAAAAGGAGAGAAGATGGTGGCTTAGGAGGACGCTGGGCTCATTGCATCCTGCTGATCACTTAGATTCCACCTACACCTGCCTAAATAGCACAGAAAACCGCCAGAAGGCTAGCAGAAGGGAGTCTCCGGAGCCAAGCGCAGACGAGAGGCCCACTGAAGAGGGTAGGAAGGGTGGAGAGGCGGTGCGCGCTCCACGGACTGGCGGGAGGGAGCTGGGGCGGAGGGGCAGCCCCCTGGCCAAGCAGAGCCCCCGAGTCTGGCTGGCAAAAGCGGAGGGGCTGGACGGAGTGTGTTCCAACAGCAAGAGGGACTTGACATCTGGAAGGATATGAGCTAACAGCTCTGCTTGGAGAACGGGAGGGCTGGAGGACAACGGGAGGGAGAGTTGTTGAGCCCCGGATGACAGAGTGCAGCTTGTCGGGAACAAAGGCGCTTGCCAGCGCCATCTCCCTCGCCCACCCCCCAGCCAAAATCCCAAAGGGAACCAGTTCCTGCCAGGGAACTTGCTTGCACCGCACAAACACCCAATGCTGTGCTTCTGCGGATCCATCCCTCCAGCGGCGGGTCTGACTCCCTCCCCGTGCCACAGGGCCCCTCCCGAAGTGGATTACTGAAGGGAAAGTGAGCTGAGCCTGCCCCTCCCACCCCTGTACACCTTGCCGATCCACCCCAGCTAATAAGCCAGATCCCCAGCACCACAAGCCTGGCAGTGTGCAAGTAGCCCAGATGGGCCACGCCACCCCACAGTGAATCCCGCCCCTAGGAGAGGGGACGAGAAGGCACACACCAGTCTGACTGTGGCCCCAGTGGTGGGCTGGGGGCAGACATCAAGTCTGACTGCAGCCCCACCCACCAATGCAAGGTATTCGAGACAGTACAGGGGATGTGCCCAAAAGTTCTGCACCACTCCAGGGACTATCCAAAATGACCAAACAGAAGAATTCCCCTCAAAAGAATCTCCAGGAAATAACAGCTAACGAACTGATCAGAAAGGATTTAAACAATATAACAGAAAGTGAATTTAGAATAATAGTCATAAAATTAATCGTTGGGCTTGAAAACAGTATAGAGGACAGCAGAGAATCTATTGCTACAGAGATCAAGGGACTGAGGAAGTCTGGAGGAGCTAAAAAATGCTATAAACGAGCTGCAAAATAAAATGGAAACAACCACGGCTCAGATTGAAGAAGCAGAGGAGAGAATAGGTGAATTAGAAGACAAAATTATGGAAAAAGAGGAAGCTGAGAAAAAGAGAGATAAAAAAAATCCAGAAGTATGAGGGGAAAATGAGAGAACTAAGTGATGGACTAAAGAGAAATAATCTACGCATAATTGGTATTCCAGAGGAGGAAGAGAGAGGGAAAACTGCTGAAGGTGTACTTGAAGAAATCATAGCTGAGAACTTCCCTGATCTGGGTAAGGAAAAAGGCATTGAAATCCAAGAGACACAGAGAACTCCCTTCAGACATAAATTGAGTCGATCTTCTGCATGACATATCATAGTGAAACTGGCAAAATACAAGGATAAAGAGAAAATTCTGAAAGCAGCTATGGATAAACACGCTCTGACATATAAAGGGAGACCTATAAGACTCATGACCGATCTCTCTACTGAAACTTGGCAGGCCAGAAAGGAATGGCAGGAGATCTTCAATGTGATGAACAGAAAAAAATATGCAGCCGGGAATCCCTTATCCAGCAAGGCTGTCATTTAGAATAGAAGGAGAGATAATGGTCCTCCCAACAAACAAAAACTGAAGGAATTCATCACCACTAAACCAGCCCTACAAGAGATCCTAAGGGGGATCCTGTGAGACAAAGTACCAGAGACATCGCTACGAGCATGAAACCTACAGACATCACAACGACTCTAAACCCATATCTTTCGATAATAACACTGAACGTAAATGGACTAAATGCTCCAAGCAAAAGACATAGGGTATCAGAATGGATAAAAAAACAAGACCCATCTATTTGCTGTCTACAAGAGACTCATTTTAGACCTGAGGACACCTTCAGATTGAAAGTGAGGGGATGGAGAACTATTTATCATGCTACTGGAAGCCAAAAGAAAGCTGGAGTAGCCATACTTATATCAGACAAACTAGACTTTAAATTAAAGGCTGTAACAAGAGATGAAGAAGGGCATTATATGATAATTACAGGGTCTATCCATCAGGAATAGCTAACAATTATAAATGTCTATGCACCAAATACGGAAGCCCCCAAATATATAAAAAAATTACGCACAAACACAAGCAACCTTATTGATAAGAATGCGGTAATTGCAGGGGACTTTAACACCCCACTTACAGAAATGGATAGATCATCTAGACACATGGTCAATAAAGAAACAAGGGCCCTGAATGATACATTGGATCAGATGGACTTGACAGATCTATTTAGAACTCTGCATCCCAAAGCAACAGAATATACTTTCTTCTCGAGTGCACATGGAACATTCTCCAAGATAGATCATATACTGGGTCACAAAACAGCCCTTCATAAGTTTACAAGAATTGAAATTATACCATGCATACTTTCATACCACAATGCTATGAAGCTTGAAATCAACCACAGGAAAAAGTCTGGAAAACCTCCAAAAGCATGGAGGTTAAAGAACACCCTACTAACGAAGGAGTGGGTCAACCAGGCAATTAGAGAAGAAATTAAAAAATATATGGAAACAAACGAAAATGAAAATACAACAATCCAAACGCTTTGGGACGCAGCGAAGGCAGTCCTAAGAGAAAAATACATTGCAATCCAGGCCTATCTCAAGAAACAAGAAAAATCCCAAATACAAAATCTAACAGCACACCTAAAGGAAATAGAAGCAGAACAGCAAAGGCACCCTAAACCCAGCAGAAGAAGAGAAATAATAAAGATCAGAGCAGAAATAAACAACGTAGAATCTAAAAAAACTGTAGAGCAGATCAATGAAACCAAGAGTTGGTTTTTGAAAAAATAAACAAAATTGACAAACCTCTAGCCAGGCTTCTCAAAAAGAAAAGGGAGATGACCCAAATAGATAAAATCATGAATGAAAATGGAATTTTTACAACCAATCCCTCAGAGATACAAACAATTATCAGGGAATACTATGAAAAATTATATGCCAACAAATTGGACAACCTGGAAGAAATGGACAAATTCCTAAACACCCACACTCTTCCAAAACTCAATCAGGAGGAAATAGAAAGCTTGAACAGACCAGCGAAGAAATTGAATCGGTTATCAAAAATCTCCCAACAAATAAGAGTCCAGGACCAGATGGCTTCCCAGGGGAGTTCTACCAGACATTTAAAGCAGAGATAATACCTATCCTTCTCAAGCTATTCCAAGAAATAGAAAGGGAAGGAAAACTTCCAGACTCATTCTACGAAGCCAGTATTACTTTGATTCCTAAACCAGACAGAGACCCAGTAAAAAAAGAGAACTACAGGCCAATATCCCTGATGAATATGGATGCAAAAATTCTCAGTAAGATACTAGCAAATCGAGTTCAACGGCATGTAAAAAGAATTATTCACCATGATCAAGTGGGATTCATTCCTGGGATGCAGGGCTGGTTCAACATTTGCAAATCAAACAATGTGATACATCACATTAACAAAAAAAAAGAGAAGAACCATATGATCCTGTCAATCGATGCAGAAAAGGCCTTTGATAAAATCCAGCACCCTTTCTTAATAAAAACCCTTGAGAAAGTCGGGATAGAAGGAACATACTTAAACGCCATAAAAGCCATTTATGAAAAGCCCACAGCTAACATCATCCTCAATGGGGAAAAACTGAGAGCTTTTTCCCTGAGATCAGGAACACGACAGGGATGCCCACTCTCACTGCTGTTGTTTAACATAGTGTTGGAAGTTCTAGCATCAGCAATCAGACAACAAAAAGAAATCAAAGGCATCAAAATTGGCAAAGATGAAGTCAAGCTTTCGCTTTTTGCAGATGACATGATATTATACATGGAAAATCCGATAGACTCCACCAAAAGTCTGCCAGAACTGATACATGAATTCAGCAAAGTTGCAGGATACAAAGTCAATGTACAGAAATCAGTTGCATTCTTATACACTAACAATGAAGCAACAGAAAGACAAATAAAGACACTGATCCCATTCACAATTGCACCAAGAAGCATAAAATACCTAGGAATAAATCTAACCAAAGATGTAAAAGATCTGTATGCTGAAAACTATAGAAAGCTTATGAAGGTAATTGAAGAAGATTTAAAGAAATGGAAAGACATTCCCTGCTAATGGATTGGAAGAATAAATATTGTTAAAATGTCAATACTACCCAAAGCTATCTACACATTCAATGCAATCCCAATCAAAATTGCACCAGCATTGTTCTCGAAGCTCGAACAAGCAATCCTAAAATTCATATGGAACCACAAAAGGCCCCGAATAGCCAAAGTAATTTTGAAGAGGAAGACCAAAGCAGGAGGCATCACAATCCCAGACTTTAGCCTCTACTACAAAGCTGTAATCATCAGGACAGCATGGTATTGGCACAAAAACAGACACAGAGACCAATGGAATAGAATAGAAACCCCAGAACTAGACCCACAAACGTATGGCCAACTCATCTTTGACAAAGCAGGAAAGAACATCCAATGGAAAAAAGACAGTCTCTTTAACAAATGGTGCTGGGAGAACTGGACAGCAACATGCAGAAGGTTGAAACTAGACCAATTTTTCACACCATTCACAAAAATAAACTCAAAATGGATAAAGGGCCTGAATGTGAGACAGGAAACCATCAAAACCTTAGAGGAGAAAGCAGGAAAAGACCTCTCTGACCTCCGCCGTAGCAATCTCTTACTCGACACATCCCCAAAGGCAAGGGAATTAAAAGCAAAAGTGAATTACTGGGACCTTATGAAGATAAAAAGCTTCTGCACAGCAAAGGAAACAACCAACAAAACTAAAAGGCAACCAACAGAATGGGAAAAGATATTTGCAAATGACATATCGGACAAAGGGCTAGTATCCAAAATCTATAAAGAGCTCACCAAACTCCACACCCGAAAAACAAATAACCCAGTGAAGAAATGGGCAGAAAACATGAATAGACACTTCTCTAAAGAAGACATCCGGATGGCCAACAGGCACATGAAAAGATGCTCAACGTCGCTCCTTATCAGGGAAATACAAATCAAAATCACACTCAGATATCACCTCATGCCAGTCAGAGTGGCCAAAATGAAGAAATCAGGAGACTATAGATGCTGGAGAGGATGTGGAGAAACAGGAACCCTCTTGCACTGTTGGTGGGAATGCAAATTGGTGCAGCTGCTCTGGAAAGCAGTGTGGAGGTTCCTCAGAAAATTAAAAATAGACCTACCCTATGACCCAGCAATAGCACTGCTAGGAATTTATCCAAGGGATACAGGAGTACTGATGCATAGGGGCACTTGTACCCCAATGTTTATAGCAGCACTCTCAACAATAGCCAAATTATGGAAAGAGCCTATATGTCCATCAACTGATGAATGGATAAAGAAATTGTGGTTTATATACACAATGGAATACTATGTGGCAATGAGAAAAAATGAAATATGGCCTTTTGTAGCAACGTGGATGGAACTGGAGAGTGTGATGCTAAGTGAAATAAGCCAGACAGAGAAAGACAGATACTATATGGTTTCACTCTTATGTGGATCCTGAGAAACGTAACAGAAACCCATGGGGGAGGGGAAGGAAAAAAAAAAAAAAGAGGTTAGAGTGGGAGAGAGCCAAAGCATAAGAGACTGTTAAAAACTGAGAACAAACTGAGGGTTGATGGGGGGTGGGATGGAGGGGAGGGTGGGTGATGGGTATTGAGGAGGGCACCTTTTGGGATGAGCACTGGGTGTTGTATGGAAACCAATTTGACAATAAATTTCATATATTGAAAAAAAAATTTTGTGCAAACATTGAATATTAAGGATATTAAAATAATATGATAATTAGGTAAATGGCTTGATTATTATGGAAACACTAAAAGAGTATATTAGCTAATTTTAGGAGGAACATTATATCCTTTTTTCCTCCAATGTATATTGACATGAACTTACACAGCAGAAAAATGGAAAATAGATTGCAATGCAATTGTACTCAAAATTGAAATATTTGTCATTAAACAAAATAACTTTTAATAATTGTATCTAATTTTAAGTTATTTAATATTATTTAGGTTTCAATGGCTTACCTAAATGCAATGGTCAATTTGGTTCTCATATTGCTCGAAACATCAGAATTCGATACAGTTGATAACTACTTCTTTGAAATACTGTCTTCACTTGGAAAGCAGGGCACCCACACATATGGTGTTTTTTAATAAATACCCAAGAGTGGAGTTTCTATATCATAGGTGTGTATATACTTTTATTTAAAAACCTACTGAATAGTTTCCACAAATGGTTTTCATACTCCCACCAGCTATAAAGGAGAGATATAATTGCTTTACATCCTTTTTTTATAGTCAGTCAATTTAATGGTAGCCATTCTAGTGGGTGTGGAGCAACACATTTTAATTTATATTTCACTGGTGGCCTATCATCTGAAAGATATTTTCATTTGCATATCATCTTTTATTTGTATACTCAGGTTTGATGTATTGCCCATTTTTTAAAATGTTTATTCATTTTTGAGAGAGAAAGAGAGAGGGCATGTGCAGGTGCGTGTACAAGCATGCTCAGGGGAGGGACGGAGAGAGGGGACAGAGGATACCAAGTGGGCTCTGAGCTGACATCAGAGAGCCCCAAGTGGGGCTTGAACTCACAAACTACGAGTTCGTGACCTGAGCTGAAGTCAGAGGTGGCTCAGCCACCCAGGCGCCCTACTTTTGCCTATTTTTAATTGGGTTGTCAGTCTTTTGTTATTGATTTACAAAATTCATATTATCGAATGTATATATTGTGGATATTTTCTCCTATCCTAGCCTGTTTTTTCTTTCTTCTTAATGTCTATTGATGAACAGAAGTTTTTAATTTTTTTAATGTGCACTTTATAATTTTTCTTTTATGTTTAGAGTTTTTTGGATTTGATTTAAGAAATCCTTGCTGACCTCTCCCACCTATTTCTGGATTCTATTCTGAACCCAGTTAAAGCCTCTATATAAAGTGTTAAGATTCTGGCCAGCGAGTGCAGAGATCCACTTATCTTGCAGCCATGCAACTGACCAATCTGGAGTAGTGGTCTGCTTCTTTCTTTGATCTTTCCTTGCCCTTCCGTGTATGGGGCCAGTTTGTGAAGCAACAATCGTCTATCAAATTGAAGCTATTTCCTTTCATTTATAGTTTTCTGAAAATTTTTAAAATCATGAAAGAGTGGTGGATTTTGAATAATCTTTTTAATGCATTTATTGAGATATATAGTTCCTCCATTTGAATTATTGGAATTAATCCCTCATTTCCTGATGTGTTATCCTTCTTAGTATTCTTTTGGGTTGATTTGTTAACATTTGTTAGGTATTTGGACGTTTGTATGAATGATGAATATTCGACTATCATATTCTTTCCCTGTGATGTCCTTGTTGGATTTTGGTTTTAAGGTATTTTTGGTTTCAGAATGAGTTGGAAAGTGTACCTTCTTTCTCTATTTTCCACAAGTGTGTGAATAATACTGACATTTTCTTTTTCTTCGGTGTTTCATAGAATTCATGAATGAATCCATCTGGGCAGGATCTTCCTTTTTAGGAAGATTTTAAATGACTGATTTAATTTCTTTAACAAAGGCAACGTTATATAGATTGTCTATTTCTTCTTGTTTTTGTTTTGATAAGTTGTGTGTTTCAGAATACTTGTCAATTTAATCTACATTGTCAAATTTATTGGTCTAAATGTCTTAATTATATTTTCTTGGTATATTTTTAATGTCTATTAATATATTGTTTTTTTCTCTTGCTAATGATAGTTTATGTTTTCTTTCTTTTTTTTTGTGCTCAGAATTGCTAGGAATTTATCAATCTTACTATCTTTCAGAAAGCCAAATTTTGTTCTTGATTTTTTCTTTGTTTTTTATTTTATTGATTTTTAAATAATTTTATTTATTTTTATTTTGTTACCATTATCATTTCATTTCTTCTATTTAACTTAGGTTATTTTGTTCTTTTTTCTCTAGCTTCTTTAGACAAAAGTTTACATCTTTGATTTTCGACATTTTCTAATACAAACTTTTAAAGCTATAAATTTCCCTCTTAGCACCTCGTTAGTGGCATTTGACAAAATTTGACAAATTGTGTTTCTATTATTAAGTTCAAAATATTTTTTAACTTTACTTGTGATTTCCTTATTGACCTCCAGCTTATTAAAAAGTGTATGCTTAATGGCCAAATATTTGGAAATTTTCCAGATACATCATTGTTGTTGAATTCTAATTAAACTCCTTTGTGGTCAAAAACATACTGTATAATTTCAATACTTCAATAGTTGTCGAGGCTTATTTTATGGCTTATCATGTGGTCTATCATGGTGAATATTCTATGTGCACTTGAGATGCTGTGTATCCTGTAGCTGCTGGATGTGTCGCATTATAATATGATTAAGACAAGCTGGTTGATAGTGTTATTCAAAAAATTTTTTAAAAATTTATATTGATTTCTTGGTCTAGTTGTTATATCAATGATTGATAGAGGACTATTCAAGTCTCTGATCATGAGTGTGGATCTTTATCTCCCTTTAATTTTGTTAATTTTTGTTTCACTTACTTTGGTTGTCTGTGTTACCTTCTTATACATTAAGCATTGTTGTTTTCATGATAAATTAGCCATTTTTCCAATATGAAATGCCTTTACTTATCTTGGGAAATTTTCTGTGTGTTGTAGTCTCTTTTGACACTAATCAAGTCATACTGGTTTTCTTTTGATTAATGTTTTTACGGTATATATATTTCCATCTTTTTTCTTTTAACCCATTTATATCTTCATATTTAAAGCATATTTACTCTAGGCAGTACATACTTGGATTAAAAAAATACATTCTGAAAATCTTTCCCTTCTAATTGGAGTGTTTATCATATTAAAATTTTATTTACTTACTAGTATGGCTGGGTTTAAGTCTATCATCTTGTTTTAGTTTCTATTTGTCATTCTCCTTTTTTTTCCTCAATTTTTAAACATTTATTTATTTATTTTGAGACAGAGAGAGAGAGAGAGAGAGAGAGGGAGAGAGAGAATAAGCAGGGGAGGGGCAGAGAGAGAGGGAGAGAGAGAATCCCAAGCAGCCTGACCCAGGGCTTGATCTCACAAACCATGAGATCATGACCTGAGCTGAAATCAAGTCAGATACTCAACCAACTGAGCCACCCAAATGCCCCTTCCTCATCTCAGTTTTTACTTACCTTCGTCAGTGGCCCCTCTGGGACTGTTTCATATGTTCCATCTTTATGGCCTGTGTTGGTACCGTGCATATCACAGACTAGTTACTGAACCACTGGTCATCTAAGCCTCAGTGCTGGAAGGAAGGAATTTTTGCCCTTTATGGTTCTATCAAAATGTAGCTCTATCTAAGCTCCATTCTGTGACAATGGTCACCTTTTGAAGTCCTCTTCACCAGTAGGGCTCTATTTTTTATTTATTTATTTTTTTGCAGGAGGTAGGATTTATTGGGGCATTGCCGAGTTTCCCTTGAGTGCAGAGCCTGCCATTCGTCCAGGGGCCCACAATTAGGTATGTATTTGATCCCACAGCAATCTGGGATGAGGCACTTTTCAGCCACCATTCGTTCAAATTTGTCCACTTTAAACTTAGTAAGACCCCACTTCTTGGAAATATGGGTCTTCTGGCAGCCAGGGAGCTTGAACTTGGCCCTGAGTAGAGTCTCAATCACATGCTCCTTGTTCTGCAGCTTGGTACAGGTGGACATGATGACTTGGCCAATGGTGGACCCTGGCCACTGGTGCCCCAGAGCTTTCCAAAGGCACCAACGCATACCTGTCTGGAGTCCATCAGCCCCAACATGGGACATCTTGTTGATACAGAGGACGTGGAAGGGGTGGAGCCGCACTTGGATGTGAAAACCATCTTTGCCATAGCTTTTCACCGTGTACTCATTGGCACATATATGGGCAGATTCCAGGGCTGCAGAGGAGAGCCGCTCATAGTCACCTGACACCATGTGGACACATAGTGGGAACTCATCCACTTTTGCCTTATTCTGCCCCAGGTCAAAGATGTGGATCTTGGCACCAGGGACATCTCTGCAGAAGGGAGAGTTTGGATATGGCCTGTTCTTACAATACAATAACGCTGGGCAGGGCAGTGGCCCATGGCGACACTAGGATGTTCAGTGTCATGCTTAAGAAAAAGAGTAGGACCCCTGTTTTAAGCAATGGTTTTGGCTCTGAAACCCTACCGTATGGGAGTACCTTCAGTTCAAGTACCTAAATTCCATTGCCTGCTTTCATATGTGGAGCCCAGGAGGCTGTGTCTTTAGTCCTACTCACTGCTTTATATAGGTTTGTTACTTTTTCAGTGCATAGAGGTATTGATTTTGTATTTGAGAATGGCTACATCTTTATAGTGTTTCTTTTTAAATTTTATCAACTCTTTTTGGGGTATCAGTGGGGGTAGGTTGAGTATGTGTATAAGTTTGTGTGGGTGTTTATGTGTGAGTGTGTATGTAGGTCACAGAGAAGATTTACCATACAGTCTTGAATGAAAATCTTGTTACTTTGTAAGATAGGGATAATAATATCTCATTTATAACCTTAATGCAAACCTTAAATGATATAAGTCACATAGAATGCTTGACAATATGCCCATCAGATAAAAAGACTCAGTAAATAATATGGAGCATTCTACTACGAAATAGAGCCACTCAGTTATTACAAAATGATAGAGAAGTACATGAGGAGATAGAAATTGCAACAGGCCCTGAGGACTGCATTTGGAATATATGTTTTTCCGACAATCTCTGAGAGTATAGAAAGTGTGGGATGGGGGTTCTTGCTTTGCCCTATAGATACTGTTTACATAAATATTAATCTCTGGGACAGCCATTCAGTGAGAGGCTGTGGTAGGGGACATTCTTCTCTATGGTCTTTTGCGTTTCTACATGTCTTGCACAGTGAATTGCTAGATGCCCTTATTTTCTGAACTATCTTTTCAAAGATATTTGTATAGTGAACTGCTATACAAATTACTATCTAATATCAACTCATTTTAGATAGAGAATTTATGGATTCTCCTTGATTAATTTTTCAAGTACTTTACTTGAAAAGGGAACTCTAATGCTCTAGGCTTTCACAGGTCCCACTGGATGATAGAGATAAAACAATATCCTTAGGGACTGCTGGGTGGAAGGAGCCCAGAATTATTCTCAAAGACATGTGCTGCTGTCATTTGGCCCCTGTGGCACAGTTCTTGCCAATATCACCCATTTGAACATTATGGTTTCTTTTGAGCATGACCTTCAGTGGAAGTAAATCTGCACAGCCTATCAAAATATATTGTTTGCCCAAAGTGGGCATACTGGTTCCCTAAGATTTCTCTGATAGTTCCCTTTATTGCCCTAAAGTCCTGTACATGGGAGATAGTCTTAAGATGCAAAGTTCCAGTGGGCATCGGGGTTCTCTCATCAACATCTATCTGTACCATGCTCCCTTACCTGTGGGATCTGTGTGGTTTGGTTGGGATTGGGCCAAGCCATTTCTCATTTCCTAACCTCAATCTTCTCTTAAATACACAATAGAAGTTTCTGAGTTAGAGGGGAGTCATAATGAGATTTCAAAACAATGTATACATTAAAAAATTATACATTTTGGGCAATGTCAACTTGATTCTACTTCAGCCACAGGTTATCAGATCTCTTTAATTTGATATCTCTAGAGACTCAGATTTTGAACCAAGAATGTCTTTCTCTCTTTTTAAATACATTTTACTGTGATAAAGTCTCTCCGTGGCCTCTTCTGTGCAACTGTCTCTTATTTGAAAAGTTTGCTTGGTACTGATATGATTTTTCTACCTTTGGTTCAGCAATAATTTCATAGGAACATTAGTTTTCCATTCTCTATTCTCACCCTCTTTGACACCCCTCCCTCTAACATTGACTTCTTGCCAATGATAGGTGCCGTGAAGAGCCCCTGGCAGACAGGTGATATATTATTTCTTTTTTGTTCTCACCTTACTCACAACAGCCATTGAATTTGTTTTAGCTGAAACTGGAGCTGGCTCTGCAAGCAATTAAGTTGTCTTAACCAAACAAATGCAGTGACTGGAATTTCCACATGGCACAGTGTTTCACATTTATTGCATCTGGGGTTTGAGAAAAATCACACTTTAAAGCGATCTGAAATGAGTTTTTACAGAACTGGCAGGAATTCAATATTGTATAGAAAATCAAGTAGGGTAAACTACTGAGAAATCAAAAATAAATAAGTGTAAGAGAAAATTATATGGTGGAATAGGGAAAGAGAAATAAAAACAAGGGCAAATAAGGCCTTTTAGGAGTGATAAAAAAGGAGAAAATACTAAGATAACAAGTGTATTTTCTAAACGCAGATTCTCTTTAGGACAGCAATTTGGACACTGAGGACAGACAGAGTTTTGCATTCCAATTATGAAAAAGTATTTCATTTTAATTTCTCCAGGGTACTTCTTGTTCTCTCACCATAATATCTTAGCAACATAAGTTTAGGAGGAATTTGCTCTTGATTTATTGTTTTACAGTTGTGATGAAGCCCCTCAAAGACATAATGTGCTGGTGTTGTTTACTTGAAAGGGTGTCTCTCAAGGCTGATAGGTCACACTCAGGAAACTGATGATCAGAGAACGTGGCACACAACTTAGAAGATAAATCAACATAACCACTCTACCTGTTCTGACCCTGATCCTAAATGATAACCGGTTTACTTAAGAGACAACTTGGTAGTCATTTTTGTCAATTTTCTGAATGATGACACACACATAAATTGCACCTGCTCTTATTTATTGATACTGGCAGAAGAATAAATATCAGTTTGTACCCCCCCCAAAAGTCCAAACAAGTCTCCCTTGTATCCCCCTGAAGTTTCCCCAGATCTTATTACATAATGATTATAAATTCATATTTCAAGTTTGATGACCTTGAAGGAATTCTTGGTAAGATTAGCAAGGGGGAGGAGGGCTACCCAACAAATAGACACTATGAGGAGATTTATAGGCACTTAGGGAAGAGGATTCTTGGCATTTTTCAGACAAATTGTTATATAGAATGAAGAAACAGCAAAACTGCAGGTAGTAAATAATGTGTTCAAAATTTAACATCCCAAAAAGGAGAGAGGAAACATTGCGAATGGGTTATCCAAGAGGAGTAAGTTTGGAGGAACGTTAAATTGTGCTAGAATATAAAGGGATTGGGGAATGTTGGGCTGCAATCTCCATCCTTATTCACTATGGATATTTTATGGCCATGGAACTAATTTTATTTTCTTAAAGAGATGTTTCCTCTCTCCTGAAAACATTTATTTCAGCGAATTAGAATTTAAATCATTACCAAAAATAACAATATAATCGGAACTTTATCAGGGTCTGACTGATGATGTAGGAATCCTAAACTGACCCTAAGTGAGAGTTAATCCCTGAGAGCTTGCGATAGCTAGGAAAGTTACAGCAAATCAGTGTTGGACAGGGCTGCAGAATAATTTTGCAGGTCCAGGAAAAGGAGTTAGAGCCAAACTATTCAGGCTGGAGTGAAAGTTCTTCTGTTTATTTACTGCATTATACTCATTTTAGAAAAGAACATTAACATACCTGAGTCTCAGTAGCTTCATGCATAAGTATGACCTCTCCTACCTCTCAAGATTACTGATAAAATCAGCTTTTCATCCCCACCAGGACTACAGATCATTGATCTTCATACTTTTTTAAATCATCCCTCATTTCCCTGCTATCCATTCTTCCTTCCTTATTCAGAACAGAATCTGTGGCCTGTCATTCTAATGACTCCCTTTTTTATGTTCTCAGCAGCTTTGCTCCTCTTGGCTTCTTCCAATTTGTTTGGGAAAACCACCTTAGTTAAGTCTAACCCAACATACTTTGCACCTGCATTTGTGAAAACTAAATGTAGGTGTAGAAACATAAAATCATGAGGAGTGATTTCACTTTAAATTCATGACCACTTGGGCTCTGCACTGACAGCAGGAAGTCTGCTTAGGATTCTCTCCCTCTCTCTCTGCCCCTCCCCACAGCCATCTCAACCACTCCCCTAACCCCACCCTCCCTCATGCACATGCCCACTCTCTCTCTCTTTCAAAATAAATAAGCATTTTAAATCCATGACCACTAATTTTGAGTAGTCCTTTAGTGCTTCTATGATGATCATATTGAGAGCAAATATTTATTATGATAATCATATTGGATTTTGATTTTATTTCCCGTTTTTATTTCTGGTTAGATTTTAGTATGATTATGTTAACATCATAAAATGTTAACTTCAACAAGTAATGTTCTTTCATTTTCTTTAAAAAAAAAGTTGTTTTTTTTTTTTTAACATTTATTCATTTTTGAGAGACAGAGAGAGACAGAGCATGAGCAGGGAAGGGGCAGAGAGAGAGGGAGACACAGAATCTGAAGCAGCCTCCAGGCTCTGAGCTGTCAGCACAGAGCCTGACACAGGGCTTGAACTCATGAACCATTGAGTTCATGACCTGAGCCGAAGTTGGACGCTTACCTGACTGAGCCATCCAGGTGCCCCTCTCTACATTTGAACTCTTAAAAGTTACTTCTTTTTAAAATTCATTTCTAACTTAATTGCATGTTTATCAGAGAACATGGACTGTTTGATATTAATTCTTTGATATATGTTCAGATGAGTTTAATAGTTGAACATGTGGTCATTTCCGAAATGTTCCCATGTGCTTGAAAGAAAATAATCTTTCTGTTGGGAACAGAGTTCTACCCATGATTGTGAAGACAGTTTATTAATCGTGTTGCTCATTTTTTTGGCCAGCTTATTTTATTGGTTACTGAGAAAAACATGTAAAAATATCCCACTTTGAAAGTGAATTTGTCAATATTTTTATGTTCTTCTGTTAATAGTGGTTTATAAATCTTGAAGCTATGTTATTAAATGCATTATCTTGTTAATTGCACTTGTGGTTATGTCATGTCCTCTTTGTCCTCGAGTGCCTTTGTGTATAATGTATTTACTCTGATATTAACATAGACTTCCTCTTTGGCGAAGATAGAGGAGACACTGCTAGTTATTATTCAGTATTATTTCAGCCACTTATTATTACTAACCAAATCTTGATTCTGTTCAATAGCAGTAGGTCCAGATAAAACACCCCGTGTCTCAGTCTCTCTTGTGGTTACCATATGCTATATTAGATGAAATCTTATGCTGTGTATTTTTTGCACATCAGCACAGTTGACTATCAGCAATTTTATGTGATTGAGCCTAATATTTTTGGCCCAGAAGATCTGTACATGCAAGTCAGTGGGTGGAATTTTTGTGGAGGCTATTTTAAAAGAATTCTATTTTGTTGGCCTGTGTTTTCAACCTTCTGTCCTTTGCCTTTTTTCCTCACTTCTTCTACTGTGGTTTGTGACCCAATGACAGACAGTATAGTGACCACATTATAGCTAAAAGCTTGGAAATGCATCTTAAAGAGGGCAGGGTGGAAGGATAGAAAAAGTTCTTGATAACTCCCTTAAAGAACTGCACTAACTCTGGACTACACACCCCAGGACATGTCATTACAGGAGAAAAAGAAGCCTCTGTTAGTTAGTCCAGCTCCTCCTATCTCACCCCAATCACTGCTTTTGCTGATCATGACATGACCCCAGCTCTGTCAATAGCTCCAAACACAGTGAGCTGGTTTCCTCCCTTACCTTCTAGTCCTCTGTTCTTCAGGTCGAGTGATGTGGAGATTCATTCTTGAATTCAAATGAACTTGCGATACTATTAGAAAAATACATGCAAGAGAAAAATAAGAACGTTGCTCTTTTTTCGTTTCTCTATCCAGACCCAGGAGGCTTTTACGTGTAGCAGCTAGTATGGAAGAATGACCCCAAAGGCAGCTGCCTGTGTCCCAAGCCATTGACTATGTAAGTCAGGGGATACAAGAAAAAAAAATTTTTTTTTTTCATTTACTGTCAGCAACACTTCACTGCTGCCTTTGGGAAAAGAGTTTTGTATTGGAACCTGATGTAGCAAGCCTAATCTGGAGTATGACAGATGTGTTTGGGGATTAATGAGCTGTAGTATGCATGCAGCTGGCTCTGGTCCTGAATTTTAGGGCTAATGGCATAGGAATGGCTACTCTTCATTAAGTTCCCAGTATATGCCAGATAGTGTGCTAAGCAATTGCCAGGTATTAACTCATTGAGTTCTTATAACAGTAGGTAGATTTTATTACTAACAGCCTCATTTCTCAGAGGAAGCAACTGGGACAGTGAGAAGCTGAGTAATTTGCCCAATGTCACCTGGTTAGGGTGGGGCTGAGCTGGGATGGAACCCTGGTGGCTGGACTGCAGAGCCCGTGCAATCAATCAGTCAAGACCTCTTGGTGGCTTCTCCTGATCCTTGGATAAAGTTGTCTCCCAGGAATTTTGAACGACAGAAAGGAAGAAGCTGGGGTGAAAGAGTTAGGGGAGACGCAAAGAGAAAAGCAAACAAACACAAGCCATTGGAGGGAAAAAACCATTACTGAAGAAGCTGCCAGGAAATCCACCCCAATGCTCTGATTTTATCCTCGTTTGAACTGTACCCAGGAACCAAATTATCCATTTTTGCTTCTTGGACATCTTTTGGTTATAGGCAGGGATGCGTGGAAGCTTCCTATCTCACTGCCACCCTTTCACAAAAAAATCTGAGACTTTTCTCTGACAGTTGGTCCCATTTTGACTTCCATGGGGCAGCTTGCTCTAGTGGAGAGTGTGGTTCCCTGTCAGACAAGCTTGGGTTTCCCTCTTCAGCTACTTACTAACCTATGTGATGTCTGTGATCCGCCTATGTCACTTAATCACCCTGAACCTTCATCTCCTTACTCATCAAATGGGAATGTTAACTGTTAACACATGGCTTTGTTCATTCAGTCAACAGATATGTATTAATTGCCTGCTTTGTGCCGGTCACTGGTAGGTAACATTTTGTCCCAGGTAGATCGTACATTATATTTGATCTTCTACTCCATGAACATATAATTCAGTGGAGAAGATAGACAACACCACTCCTGTGGTAAGTGCTAAGGCTGTTATGTATACGGGCTGTTGGGTGGAGGACAGGAACATGGCACATGTAAGAAGTACTTCGCAAACATCAGCGCTTGTTCATTTCTTCCATCCCCTCCCTTATTCTAAGGAGGCCGCTGCTGCTAACCCTTCCATATGTACCTATGGTTTTATCTCAGAAGCCCTCCTCCAGCCTGGGATGTCTTTTTACTTTTAATATGTCACAGGCTCTGAGGTTACGCTGTTTAACCACCAAGCCAAACGAGGTGATTTGTGTCACATGTGCTATGCACCTTGGGCCCCTAGTCTTCCTATCGGTCTTCATATAATATTTAACCATTAACCTTACAGTTCCTCTGGAAAAAAAATTGAGAATTCAAGAGAAAATGGAAATAAGAAAACTGTAAAATTTGGGGGAAATGAAATAAAAATAAGGTTTGGGCTTTTTGCCATATTATTTGCATATTATACTTACAGAATTACTTACGATGGTTTTCGTTAACTGCCTCCCAATAACCCCATTCCAATTTTAAATGTGAAAAATGTGAGAATTTGAGATTAGTTTCTCCCAGAGTTGATATTAGAGTCTGGCACTTCTGGATTCTTGCCTCGTGTTTTGTTGCCAACTCAGACTCCCTAGGAATATAGGCAAACACATATTGCCTCATCTATTTGTTTTTCATCGGTAAGTAAGTAGGCTAAAATTCAGGAGGTTTCCCAAAGAGATCAGGAAGAAGATTTTATTAAAAAATATACACTTTTCCCTGTCTTTCTCTAGGTGTGCCTTGATTCTGCAAAACCAAGGTTAGGAGAGTTTCAGTAGATCTATTTTTAAAATTTATGAACGGGGAGAACTAAATTCTCTTAGCTCAGAAAATAAAAGGTGAATATTATTTGAAAAATTAAGTGTGTAGGTTTAAGTAGGAAGGATGAAGGAAACAGTGAGGGTCGCATTAAATTTGTAAATAACTTTTCCCAGGCTGTTTAGCAGGGTCACTGGAAAATATCTTCCTTCTAAACTGACAAGGGCTACTTCACATCAGTTTTTATTAGCAGGTATCTTTAAAAATATTTTTAAAAATCTTTAAAATTTTTTTCATAGCTTTTTTTCCTTGTAAGCCAGTAGCAACTCAAAATACACAAACCCACAGAGTGGTGAGATTGGGGGTTAGTGGTCAGGTTGTAAGGAGGAGGGGTCTGCGATGAGTCTTCAAACTCTGTGAAAACCACAGCCTTTTGTGACTTGGAAGCATTTAACAGTAATTAGAATAATTTAATCTTGAATTTTCAGTGCAGATAGTCTATCTAGAAGATGACATAGCAATGGCACAAGCTATTTCCACAGTTCAGCTTGTGAAATCCCCTTAAGCAAATACCCTGTTAATGGTCTGTAGGCCAGTGATTGCATATTCAAAGAATTTCATTCTGCAATATAGCCTTTATTAGGATCTAATTACCATGAAAGCAGAAAGGCAGAGGTATTTGGAATCTTTATATTAAATCATAATTAAAACCCATGTGAGGTTACCCACAAATATTTAGGATTTTATTTAATTGAACCCAAGATGAAAAACAAATCTAATGAATGGCAAAGTTCATTATACAACTTCCAATTAATATAATAGTCTAGTGTTTGCTCAGAAGACAAGGAAGATTTAAACATATGCATATATATGTGTGTGATATATATATCTGCATTATTTTGTTTTCTTGTATAAGATATGCATGTATCACTACAGGCATGTGTGTGTGTATGTGTGACACATTATGTTATTTTCATAGCCAGATTCATTTTTAAAAATTAATAGAATTGTTTTTTTATTCAGCGAAGATTCTATCCTGATTCTTTGAACTGGGCTTATGGAATCTCATATTCTGCTCTCCTGTGAGTTCCATTTTATCCTTTAGAGTCCAAAAGGGGA
The DNA here is from genome assembly GCF_018350215.1 of Panthera leo. NCBI lineage: Eukaryota > Metazoa > Chordata > Mammalia > Carnivora > Felidae > Panthera > Panthera leo. Next base: position 37,167,828 of record NC_056688.1, on the reverse strand, counting down.
ATAAAATATAAAAGCTTTAAGCTTCCTTGCTTGACTTAGAAAATTGCACAAAGTCCCAGTAATCAAATTCATAAAATATGACCTGTTTTACGAGCAAAGATGTCAACAAAACTTAAGAGTAACCTTTGAATTTCTGTGGAAAATTATTAAGCCTCCTTTGATGCCTTGTTCTATGTCAGCTACACATGCTAAATAAAGAAGTTAAAGAAAAGTCACAAATATTAGCCCAGAGAATGCACAAAATAAAGCAAAGTGGCTGAATACTCTGAGGCTGAACATGTGACAGCATTGGGTACAAGGAGGAGTTAAAAACTAGAGATGTCCTTTAAGGACCCTGGTATTTTCTCCACCGCACCCCCATCCCATCCTCCCCAAGAGATTGTAGGCTCTCTCAGTTTCAGAATATGTTTTAAACTTTTTATGGGGGTGTGAAATGACCCCTTTTTTTCTCACTAGACTGTGGATATCATAGGATATCATAATTTCTAATAGTGAATTTGAGTACATAGGTTGAATACAAAACTGGGGGTAGAGACTCAACAAACTCAAGCTGAATAAACTTGCAATGTGAATATATAGAGCCTTGAAGAAAAATTCAAAGTAACACACAACTGCTGGGGACTAATATTTATGCCATGCTAATAATGCACAATTCAAAGGTTGCTCTCAGCTCTTAATATCTTGTATGTTAGCTCAGAGTTTCTAATGCTTATGTGATGGAAAGATATCCCTTAAACAAAAGGTAAATTTTTGAGTATCACCAGTGTTGACTTAAATAGTATTTATTTTGCTTTTACTTAATTATGGACAAGCACAAATTAGCTATGAACTTCTTATACCTGTGGCTCATATTTGACTTTGAAAACCAAAACTATAAAAAATTAAATAAAGTACAACTATTACATAATAAAATTCAAAAAATATTAATTTAATTTGGTGGATAAAGTTGATTTTCTGAATGTAAATGGCAAACTGGGGAAGGCTCTTCTGAATTCCACATGTACATATTCTCTTCTTTTAGCACTTTAGTAAAACCACATCCTTTTAGAGCTATCGATGTCATTTATTCTTCATTTTCCACGAATATATATTTTATACATTAATTTGTTTCAATTATTTTTTCTATTACATTGCAGTATTTATAGTAACACTACATAATGCCAAAAATATATAAGGATAGATGCCAAAAAGGTGTGGTTGTCCTTGGTTATTATAGTATTATTTAAGTGATACAGAATAGCACTGTCCAATAGAAACTTCTGCAACACTGGAAATGTTGTATATTGGCACTAATATGGTAGTCGTCAGTCACACATGGCTCATGAGCATCTGAAATATGACTAGAGTGCCTAAGGAAATGAACTTTAACTTCATTTAACTGAAATGAATTTACACTTAAATTTAAATAATTATGACTGGTGGGTATCATATTGGTCAGTGAATACCTAACATATATTTATGTTACTTTTTTAGTTATTATCAAAATGGAAAATAAGATGTTATAAAATAAAGAACTTTCAGGTGCCTTAGAATACACTGACTCTAGTTCAAGGGTGAACTACTGTGGGTGATTATTTAATCAGTGTTAGACATGAATATGCCCAGCTGTGTACATTTTTTCAACTTGATGAGCACAAGTTAGAATCTTTGGAAAGTTTGATTTCCAAATTTTTGATTATCCAAAAGGATAAATCTGGTATATAAAAGGAATTGCCAAAGCAATGATAAGTTGGAGTTCTTGAGGAAAATAATTCTAAGCAGAGAAACTTGGAAAAGTAGCTACATCTCTAAATAGCTCACGCAGAACTATGTAGTGCCAAACCGGTGTGGTCTACACTAGAAGAGCAAAAGGGTTAAAAAGTAAAATGGTGGCATTTGAAAATGATTTAGACCTTTTAAAAAAATTTTATTGAGCTATAATTGACATAAAAGATTGTATAAGTTTAAGGTATACAAAGTGATGATTTGATACACACACACACACACACACACACACACACACACATGTATAGTGAAGGATTACACAATAATGCTAATTAACACATCCTAATTATCACCATCTCAGATAATTACCATTTCTTTTTTGTAGTAAGAACATTTACCAACTTTCAAGCGTATAATTAATTGTTAACTACATGTACTGTGCTGTACATTAGAGCATTTTTGGAGTCAATTTCTTTTTTGTAGCGGGGGCATCCTTTTCAGGCTTCTTCTACCCTCATTTTGGCCGCAAGGAATCCAGCTTCTGGCAGGAAGTCCGTGGCCAGCTCCCAAGTCCGGCCAGTGTGGCCAATCTATATTGGGAGGAATGAGAATTCAGATGGAGACTTAACAAGGCTTATACCCGCCCAGGTGTGTTGCAGGTAACAAATCGCTTCTCACTTTCTTGAGAGCTTAATGTGTATAAGATATAATGTACAGTAGTGGATGTATAGGAGTGCATAAATAATATCTTCTCAAAAAGATTTATAATTTAGTATGGTGATAAAATGTAAGCAATCTTTTCTAGTTAAAATTCAAGAAATCATATGCCTAGATCCAAAAATATGATAAGATGACTGGAATCCAGAAAGGGGAAAAATTTGGGTGGTCTGGGAATGCTTAGGTAAGCTTGATATACTGATGTCTCAGAAGACATATCCTAAATACTATTTGATCCAATATATCAGGGTCCATGCCCTTTTAAATTATTTTTGAGATGACTGACACAGGATTATGCATTTATGAGTAGCCAACAAATAGTGATAAGATGCAAAGGAATAGAATTAAAAGAAATAGGTGAAAGAGCAGGGGCCGGAAGGCTGTGATAAAATATAAACACAAAAGGAAGAGAGTTAGGAGTGTCTATAAATGTATGCACCATAAGCATGCTTTCAGGTGGTGGAAGAATATATTGTTCTTTTCTGTTAATATTAAGGTAGGTATACGTGTACAGAAATCAAACATATCCTGAGAGAACAAAAGGTAATAATCAGAGACAAAAGTAAAAAGAAAAAAAAAAGTGCTCGCATTGTAAATTAACGGGATGCAATTCAATAGTCTGGATGCCCACACTGAGAAAAGAATGATGTTTCCTACTGAAATATGATTTTTGATATTATTCTTAGACCCACAGTGTTTGCTACTTAAGGTCTACAAAATATTTTCAAGGTAGCAGCATCAAGAAAGTTGCCAAATCTGTGATCCATTCTGACCATCAGTATGTAGTCTGTCTCTAACAATGGCTCCAAACAATGGCCTGTGGGGCAGTAAGCTGCTTGTTCTCTACAGTGTGCTCTTTAGCAAGGTCTGGACTTCTCTGAATCCTTTACAGGTCTGACATCCCTGGATGTACCCAAATACTTATTGGACAGGTCCTGTTTGGATCATAAAATCTCTTGGGAGTAAGGAAAATTGTATGAGAGAGGGCCTTGATAACAAAACCTCTGCATGTTTTTACTATTGAGAAGAATGAAGGGGAGGAGAGCTAGCCTCTTCCATGCTGAATAGTTTTATAACTTGAACCCTTTAAAAAAATTTTTTTTAATGTTTATTTATTTTTGACAGAGAGAGAGAGAGAGAGAGAGAGAGAGAGAGAGAGAGAGAGAGAGAGCATGAGTGGGGGAGGGGCAGAGAGAGAGGGAGACACAGAATCCGAAGCAGGCTCCAGGCTCTGAGCTGTCAGCACAAAGCCCAACGTGGGACTCGATCTCACAGACTGCAAGATCGTGACCTGAGCCGAAGTTGGATGCTCAACCGACTGAGCCACCCAGGCACCCCTGAACCTTCTTTTTTTTTTTAAGTTTCTTTATTTATTTTGAGAGAGAGCACAAGCATAGGAGGGGCAGAGGTAGAGGAAGAGAGATCATCCCAAGCAGACTCTGCTCTGCCAGCACAGAGCCTGATGTGAACCTCGATCTCAGGAACTGTAAAATCATGACCTGAGCTGAAGCCAAGAGTCAGATACCCAACCAACTGGGCCCTCTAGAGAATACAACAGAAGAGAGACTCAAAACATTGGCAGCAAAGCTAAAACATGAACAAGGTAATGCATGCATTCACTACAAACCATCCGAGCAGGCCCTAGGCCTATTTCTCTGCTTTTAATATAATCAACTAAAATACAGATCTGATGTCTGAAAAGAAATCAAGGAAAGGAAAGTCTGGGTACGAAGAGACTCCAAGTGAAGCCTAGTTCTGAGAAAATTCCAGCTAGGCTTAGGAGAAACTCTGGAGCCAGAATTTTGTCCTGCTTCATGCACTAATGTTCTGTTCTAGCTCCCCCTGTGCCCAGTCATCTGCTGGAAGCAGCCTGATATGCATATGGCAGTGGATTAAAGATGGAGAAGCTGGAGCCTGTCAGTCAACTTCACTCTTTGCAACGGGTCCTCTTGAAGGAGTTGTGAGCAGGGTATTCCCTGGACAACACAGACACATGGCATTTGGCTTGACACAAAATCTTCTGTTAAAGTCTCTGTTCTGAACTAGGAAATGAAATTTTCTCCATTTGGGATTTGAGAAGCTTGATCTTTACCATGACTTTGTAAACTTCCTTCCACCCCAAACCTGTTCTAATTGCTTTTAACTCACAGCATATCCTTCTGGACTTTATGCACAGGTACCAGAGACAGACACTTGAGGCAGATTTTAATATATATAAACACTTTTCTATACGATAAATTGCTCTAAAGTGCTATTAATGTCTCTCTGTAGGCAATATTATAGGGGATAGTAGTTGAAAGACTCAACTGATGTCCTTCTGATATGATCTCGCCTGTGAGTACATACTGCAGCAAGAATCCCTAGAACCAGCAGGGTATAAAGCCAAAGGCAGCTGCCAAGATTTTGGCCACAGGGTGGGAAATTGAAGCTTGCCATGTTTGGAATATGAGGCTTGGTTGGGGATGAGATATTTATCCGTTACTGCTCCATAGTTTGTTTGTCGTCCTGAGAGACTGAGCATATGCGGCAACATATCATTGATTTTGGACAACCAGAGTGGTTAAAAGAAGCTATATGGAGAAAGCTGTTGGCAGATATGTGTCTTGAATAAATGCACAAGTTGGTAATTACACACCTGGAACCCAAAGAGCAAAAATGTGGACGGTGTCTTGCTAGAGTGGGGGCTGATCACTACAGTGGTTTTGGATGAGTCTATGAATGGCTCCTACTTCCGTGTCCTGAATTTACTGGCAAGTGGGATGTGGCTCACAAAGCATGGCACCACTCTAAATTATGTTACTAATCTCTTCCAACTCTGCATGGATTTTTGTCTGAATTATATTTTCTACCACTGTGGACGTTTTTTTGCGTGGCATTTAGTATTTGGCATAAGAGGATGAAACAAACGATCCTAATTCATTCTCAGAGGAATGGTTTTAGAAAGAATTTAGTAGAATAAAACAGTTTGGCAAAACCTTTCTTCTTCATTCCAAAGGCATTAATTCATTAAGTCAGTGTTATTGAGGACCTACTATGTGCCTGAATACATGGAAGATGTAGAGTCAAAGATAAATAAGATGTGCTTTAAAAAACACAACTTGGAGCAAATTTTTGAGACGGCTGTCAACTAGGGCGGTAAGTAATGGTTTCTATTTCTTGCAGTGAATCCTGACCGACACAGAATCCAAGGGGATCATATCTCACTGCTGCCTAACGATCTTGAGTCCCTTCCTATTCTTCAGGAGAAAATGGCAAATCTCTTTGCCTAGAAATGTTAGTTAACATTTATTACTCAATAGCGATGTAACTACCAATGTCGTAATGTAACTATTCCAAGTGTGTATAGATGATTCACTTTAACATCACAAAATCCTGATGTAGGTACTTTACAGATAAAGAAAACGAGGCATAGAGAGATTAAATATCTTCCCTAATATAAAACAGTTAGTAAATGGTGGAGTTAGGAAACAATCTAAGCAGTTTAGCTTCAGAGCTGTAATTGAACCCATTAATCTATGCTGCAAAACGGGCACAGCCTTGTCAAGGATTAGTATTAGAACCATCTCTATCCTGTTCCCCATTGTATATTCCTCTAGAGATACCAACTTTCTGTCATGTTGTTTCACACATTAGTGCTTTTGCACAAACTATTCCTTCCCTCAGCTTTAATTCTTCAATGATTTACTTAGCTCTTGTTTTATGCCACAGCAATTCAGGATACTGGGGATTGTCATACCTATTAAAATGACAAATGCAGTCTTTCCTTTTATGTAGGTTATGGACTACAGGGACTTTAAAGCAAACCAAGAGAAGCTACTGCATAGAATGACAGGTGGAAGTAAATAAATAGGAAATTACAGTTGTAGACTTATCATGAGAATTGAGAAGTGTCCAGGAAGCACACGTGGTGTATGTACAATTTGAATTTGAAGAATTAGGGAGGTTGAAGGTCCAAACAGATCTGAGTGCCTGGCATTTTCAACAGCTTCTCTACCTAGCTGATTCCCGGGCATCTATCAAGCTCAATTTCTTCTTTGAGAATCCAACCTTTTCCCATTTTGATTAAGATGATTTTTATTAACATGTCCTTAGCAATTTGAACAAAAAACACTTTATTATCTTGCACTGCTATTGTTAGTTATTGCCTGTTTTTTTTCTCCCACTAAACTGAAATCTCCTCAAGGGCAGAAATTATTACTTGCTTATTTTTGTATCCACTATATCAACTACAGTGCTGGCTTAGCATACACCCACTACAGATATTTGTTAATAAATGAGGAAATGGTTGATGAGGAAGCAAGAAATAAAAAGTCATCAATTCAAAGTGGGTCTTCTATATCTTGCTAATGATTTACATTTTTTTCTAGATAATCAGAGATCCTTAGAATTGGCAATAAAAATAATGCTGTGTTTCATTCCTATTATGTATGCTTTTGCATTCTTGAGTCAAACTGCCTTGCTAGGTTGGTTAAAAACATCACATTGATGAGGCTAAACTAATAAGTTTCTCTTTGTATGGATCAGTTTGCTTTCATATATACCTGTAACCTGAGGTTACCTCATGTACATTGGCCTCTTAACCTGCAGATATATGGCTTTGGTTATAAAGAGAACCTGATGAGAAAGCATGTTTGGACTATCTCAAGTCAATTTCCATTCATGGAACAATTGTCACACGCGTACCCCAGCAATAGTGAGCCAATAACTTCACCTTCACATGTTCAGGGCAGGTATTATTTCTCTATACTATCATATTACGTTTGAAAATAAAGTGATAGACAAGCCTTCAGGGTTAACGTAATGTGACAATGCACATCAGTATCATCATAGACTTAGGAAAGTTACTTGAATTAATATACTACAGTTCCTGAATGGCCAAAACAATTCTGTGACTTATGTATTTTGATAAAATGATTTTTGACTGTTCTCACTTACATAATTAGTTATATTTAATTACAAAAAGCTTCCTTATTGTTAAATTCTTACCTGAGTAATTTAACACTGGAGAATACTACTTATCTCCATAAACTCAGGCTAGTTTTCTTCTGAAAACAATTGATCTTGAAGTTATAGATTCAAATATTTAGATAAGTTGTTCTGTATCAGATTTGTAGTGAATACAGTTTTAAAATCATAAAATTTGGATACTGTCAATTTGGCAAGAATACAAAATTATGTAGGGTTAGTTAGTTGGGAAAAAAAAAAAAACACATCATGACTATGATTAAAAGGATTTTTATGGATGCTTTGTGGAACAAAGTCAGTAAAATTAGTTCCAAAAGCTGAAGGCTTTCCATCTGGCTGCTGTTAAAATATCATAGGTGTAATTTTCAGAGGAACTTCTGGGTAACTAGATTCTCCCTAGAAATATTGTGCTTTAGATTTTTAAGAAGAGTGTATGCAATTCTCATTGTCAAATGCAGCCTAATCATTTATTGGACGTTCTTAGTTCATTGGGTTATAGTGATCCTGAAGCTATTTTTGGTGACACATATGAAGTTTATAAAGACAAATTTATCCCTGTGCTATATGTCTAATAAGCAGGTTGAAAAGATTCAATCAGAAATGTGACATACTGTGATAGACATAGACACAGAATTAATTTTCCCTCTCTGTGCATAAAACACAGTTGACTCTCAGGATCTTGTTGAAGGGTACTTTAAATTGCCCAGTAAGTAGGTATTACTGATGGTCTCGAGTATTTGAGCATGCTTATCCAAAAATAAATATCACTCTGAATTTACAGGGATTTCAGTACTGATGGAGAATAAAAGAAGAAGGAAACAGTCAACTAGTTTTTAAAAAATGGTTATTTACTTATTTATTTTTGAGAAGGGGGTGGGCAGAGAGAGAGGGAGACAGAGAAGCCTAAGCAAGCTTCCTGCTGTCAGCACAGAGACTGGCATGGGGCTCAAACTCTCGAATTGTGAGATCATGATCTGAGCTGAGATCAAGAGTTGGACACCCAACCGAATGAGCCACCCAGGTGCCTCTAAAATAGCCAACTAGTTTTAACCAAGTATTCCTGTCCTTCTTCACTGTATTTGTGCTCCAAAGAATAACAGTATGGGGAGAGATTCTAGCCCTCTTGAAACTTATAATTTATTTGGGTAAAGACATTAATAACTAAGAGGCAATAAATGACTTACACATACTTATGTTCATCTGCCTTTGTTCCCCTATCTGCCAGATGCAACATACACATTTTCTTTAGTTAAGATACCAGAGAAAGAAAAGAAATCTCCCTGGTAATCAACCAGATGTAATCAATCTGGGAATAAAAGATTTTCAAGGCTGTAACAGTAGAAACTTTTACTTTTCCTCTTAAATGGTGTTATGATGAACTCCGAAGTAAAGAGGGAGAGAGAATAGTGAATCTCATTGAAGGGATAAGAGATAAAAAAGAGATAAAGTGTGTCTCAAGCTCCAGCATTCCAGCCTGAAGGGACACTGTTGTCATCCATTTCAGTGGACACTAAGGATCTGCCATGGAAATCTAGGGCTTAGAGAAACAACTTGGAGACACCTGTCGTAGATCATTGCTCAGATAATTTTTCTTACCAACATATGAGTAGATGCAGTACTAGAAGCTTAAAAGTATGTGGGGAAAGGGGTGTTATATTTGTTGGTGGGTAGCGGTGCTGATGGTGACTGTGATTTGGGGAAGAATTCAGTGATGAAGGAGTTTGGTTGATAGAAAATTTCCAATGGCAAGTGGGAGAAAAACCCCTGAATTATGAGAGTCTAGTGAAATAAAGCCATACTGTATCTAATCTGAACTGTGTGTGTCACAAGTCCAAGCTTTCTCTACCCCCTCAGACATGGGTCCTATTAAGTAACAAACAAGAGAGATTTGTCCCCATGAGAGTTGTTTCGCTTTGTTTGTTTTGTTTTATTTTGTTTTAGCTGAAACCTACTAAGTTGTCTACCACATGGAGTAAAAATAAAATTGGAATGGCATCACATAAGCGAGTCCTTTGCAATTATTATTTTATGTTCCCTTTAAAAATTACCTTATTAATGTTTAATTACCAAAAATCCATTCAAATATCATAAAGCAGTGTGATCCTATGTATTTTTTCTGAATAATTTTAAGTTGTAGCTCTTAAATACTTCTACTTCTAGACATACATTCTTAGTTTTTTTCTAGTTAAATATTCTTGCAGCACTGTTTTTGGTATTGATGAATTGAGAAGATAGCTGGTTTCCATACATCAAGTGTTATCAGGGAATTTGACAAAATAGAGGGAAGAACCTCCGATTTCCACCATTTGATACTTTCACAGAACATAAAATTGTAATGATAAAATTAGTCATGTCACTTTAAAAAATAAATCTGTACTTTTTTTATAAGAGAAAAATTTAGCTTATGGACTTTGTTTCTATTTATAAAATATTAATGTGCCCTGACATTGAAAAATGAAATGAGATTAAGTGACTGTTGTGTCTGGGGTAACAGTACTCCAGACGTTAAAGCTGAGTTGGGAAGATGATGACCGGGAGATAAGCTCTCCTACAGCAGCAAGAGAGCTTTCTCATATTTCAGAGACATTTCTATCCCTAAAACCTTCCCTTAAAAATACAGTAAAGTCCGAACTAATGGGATACCTTAGATTTCCTGCAGTTAAACAAATCAGCTGAGTGCAGGACTCAATTTCCAGCTCTTTGCAGAAATCACCCCTTTGTAATTCAAGGGACATATGATCCTTTCCATGTACTTGGCAAGGTATATATACTATGCTTTTCTTCCTACTTTGTAACTCCTCACTTTCTCAAGTCCGCCACGGACCCTGGCATTCTAATGGCTCTAGAAGCCTAGGTTGTGAGTCTCCAGCTTTAGCTCTTGCTCTTTGGATAATTTCTTTTGGCCTTCTTGTTGCTGCCAAGGAAGCAGGAGAGGATAGCATGGCGAAGGCAATGATGTCCACTTCTCTTTCAGCAATATCTCTCCAGAGAGAGAAAGAAACAGCTTAGGGCTGACAGGTTTGCAGTGCCAGGGGGCAGGGGAAGCCCTATGATCGGAATGGGCTCCAGGATGAATCTCCACCACCATGAGTTCTGACAGAGTGCATTTTAGCTCGAATCTGTACCCTTCTTCTATCCTTTAGATATTAATAGTTAATATGATTCATGAATTAAAGAGAATATTTCTTGAAAATTTTTACTTATTAATGCATTCATTTGATACTTTTCAAATGATCAAATATACTTTGGCTAATTTATTCTACTTCTTTGAGACGCTGTCCTGTGCTATGTGAGATACAGTGACAGTCTGGCCCTTGGCCTCTAGATCAGGGATTTGGTTTTCTATCACCTAGTACCCTGCTCACAACATATTCAGATCCACTTTAGAACACATTAGCCCCCCTCTCGATAATTCCTTGTTGGCTGATTGACCTACCAAATAAACAACCTATAAAGAGACGTGTTATAAGTTAGCGTTAAGTGGTAAAAGAAATGAAAGTTCAAATAATCAAAGAGACAGCAACCTGAAACTCTGGGACTCTGATGGATTTCTGTAGGGTTATTGCTTTCTGTCAGTTACAGCACCTTAGCCTCCTCAATCTATGAAACCACCTTGAATTGGTCCAGGATAAAATAACTGCCTCTTTGCTTATGTTGAAAATGGAATTTCTGGAGTCACCATGTTTACTTTTCATTGTCCTTTAATCCAAATTATGAATCTTTTGGGTCTCTGTATAATATTTACATAAGATCATCCATTCGTGAGATCCATAGTTAACTTTAGTAGTTTATCAGCTTGCTGATTTTGTTTGATTACTCTAATAACAAAATTGGCACCAATGAAGCTAAAGTAAAACAATAAAAAAAAAGTAAAAGTATGGAAAAACCATGACCAGCTTAAGATAACACTGATAATATACTGTTAATAAAGTATTTTCCCAAATCGTAAATTTTTCCAATCATCTTTGCCGGTGTTTTGGCAGGAAATCTACAGCCAGACTTTTTGGTTGAATACTAATGCCAGTCTTTTAGTAAATTTGACTAGAAATGCTTTAATTTAGAAGATTCAATTTTAGGAGCACCTGGGTGGCTCAGTTGGTTGAACGTCTGACTTCAGCTCAGATCATGATCTCACAGTTTGTGCGTTCGCATCAGGCTCTGCACTGACAGCTCAGAGCCGGGAGCCCGCTTCGGATTCTGCGTCTTCCCCTCTCTCTGTCCCTCCCCCACTTGTGTTTCTCTCTCTCCCTGGAAAATAAACAAACATTAAAAAAAATCGAATTTTAATATCTTATTTAGTAGACTACAAGTAAACAATTTTCTCCTAGTAAAAATGAAAGTCTATATATAACTGTTTATTAGTTGTCCAAAAGAACTGAATAATAAATTTTGGATACATTTGTAGTTCATCCAACAGGCTCCTTGTGTGTCGGATGGAGGCTGTCAGTCCTGCTTTGAGTATATCAATGTCTGTTTCCTTGCCTTTGACTGTGTTTATGTGTACAACTATGTCTTAAACAACATGCAGGAAATACTAGGATTGTAAGCTTTTTAAATATCAGAGTTTTGACTAACTGTTCCCTGTTATTAAAAAGGAGACAATAAAATACAAAGAGAATGTATGATGCTAGAAGTAGGGAGGTGCCATCTAGTTAACAGAGAAGTGAATATTTCCCTGAGCAAGGTGACTTCGAACTTCTGTCATCTAATGAAATAAATATCACAACAGTTCACCTTATTATATTTAAGGTTTTTTTTTTAATGTTTATTTATTTTTGAGAGACAGAGAGACAGAGTGCCAGCAGGGAAGGGCCAGAGAAAGAGAGGGAGACACAGAATTTGAAGCAGGCTCCAGGCACTGAGCTGTTAGCACAGAGCCCGACATGCATTTCAGATCCACGAACTGTGAGATCACGACCTGAGCTGAAGTCGGACACGTAACCGGCTGAGCCACCCAGCACCCTATATTTAAGTATTTTTAAGACTCTTTCATTTTCCTTCTCTGAGAGATATCCCACTGTATTTCATTTCTGCGATTGAGGCCATCATTTCCAGATTATTAGAGATGTTTTGACTCTTTTTCGTATTTTTCCTTTTGTCATTTTGCACATACTATTGATGCACCATGGCAACACTTTTAAAAATATTACAGGATAATAGTTCCTTAATTCTGTGATTCTCTACAGACATAGGCATACTCCTGGAAGCACACAGCAGAGTGTGAAATATATTAAATGATGACTTTATAGGTCACTAATTCTCATCCCATGAAAACCACCCTGGGCCTTGGGGACTGTTATAGTTACATTCTTCTCAGGAACAAAGGACTATGCCAAGTATTTCAAGAAGTGGGGGTGTAATTCAGGAAACTGGTAATGCAGGTGTTGGAAAGTTGGAAGGATTAAAAGAATTAAGAGATTAGACACTGTAGGAAGATGTTATTAACTGTAAATCTGGGAAATCAACCAAGAGAAGATGTATTACCACAATTGCAAGTGAGGAAGAGGGGCTAATTCCTCAAAAGCTCAAACTGCCTGAGGAGTTGCCATCATTTCCTGAGCATCCATCTCAGCAGCCAGCACAGTGCCTGAGAAACCATAGTTTCAGAGACTGGGTGGATGTGTGAGTGGGGCAGGCAACTGCTGCTGGGACATTTAAGGGACTGTGTCACTTTGCCAGTGTTGGAATCACTGAAGCCATACCACGTGACTTGCTCTGGGAGTGCTATCTTCCCAGATGGAGGGAATTTTCTAGAGCATGTTTCACGTGGCCCTTTCCACCATAACAGCTTCACCTCATTCCTTTTGGCCAGTTTCAAAATATGCTTCTTGAAATCATATATTCAGGAACTGGAGAAATGGGGCACAATGGTTTTGTGGAATTACTTTGCTCATCTTGAGACTGAGGCAAAATTCTTCTTATCACCTGACCCCAATAATCCTTCACTTTGCTGGTGGACCTCTGTAAGGTTTTAGGTACTGGTGAATTAATGTTAACTCAGAGCCATTATCTAATAATAATTCTTGGAAGAGTCTTTTCTTTTGTGGAGAGTCACTCCGAATAATAGCTTTATGTTTCTTTAGGGCAAGCTTGAAGTGATATTTATAGCATGTTCTTGGGATGCATTGTAGGATTCTACCTCAAGGGGATCCCATTATGTTGGGTAACTGAGCAAGAACTGTGAGTCTGTATTATAGCGCCTCCTAGAACTAGAGTTTAAGTTATCTAGATCAATACTTTAATAATACTTTAGGAAGATACTCACCAATTTTCTTTGATCAATTAGTCACTACCAAAAGTCAAGGGACAGGAGATCAAAACCTGATTGCTGCTGTGATTCTGGTTCCTATTATGCTAATTTGCCTATCTTGCCACTGGAGTTAAGGCCGGACACTAAACTTTGTTCATGCTAAAGTTCCCCTATTCCCTTTACAATAAGGAATCTGGTTACAATGACAGTATCTCCTACCACCACTCCAGCTTTCAGAGAACAGCCATCACAGAGCTTTCTAACTGATGCAATGCTCCCTTTATTTCCTAATGCCTTAGTTAAGAGAGCATCCTATGGTCCCTCTATGGGGGACATAGTGACATATGATTTTTCGGGTTGTGCCGCTAACACTACTCCAACATTGTGATCTTCCTAAGCTTTTATTCTTTCTTTTATATTAAATCTGGGAGTGGTGGTGACTCAAGCCCAGTGTCCCTGTAAGGTAGGATATATGCATAGGTGTATATAAATTAATGAACAGAAATATTTTAGAAGCACAGTATATATGTATAATTGCATTCTAGGCGTTTTAAACCCAAGGAGGATGGGCTATAACATTGGAGCAGATCACTGAATGGATTCACTTGTTCCAGCACCACTTGTTGAAAAAAACTATTCTGTTGATACAAATTTTAAGTCTTTCAGAGTTTAGGAGTATAAGCTATATCATTTTGGTTGTATCTGATTACATTTATAGGATTAGAAGCACTAAAGGAAGGGTGATGGGTGGGCCCTTGAGGGATTTTATTTTTCAAGCTTATTACCTCTGGAGAAGCCATAACAGTATCATCAAGCAATAGAAAATCGGTCTGTTCATTTAGGGGAAGAAGACCTGTTTTACTGGCAAGGATACTGTAAATATCATTTTACAATAACAGGGAAATTTCAGGATTCAAGTTTCTTAACTTTATTGGATTTGCCATTCAGCCATATTTGTCCTGTAGTGACAAGAAATAGGAGTGCTTTTCTTTTTTGTAATTTAAGATTTTTTAAATTACTGATGTTAAGCCAAAAGTCAACTGAGTAAATTTGAAGATCTAGCTGGGTTTATTAAACAATTTATGAGTCGGTCAGTGGCTCATCTAGCAAGTGGAGGGGAGCTCTGAGGAGTTGTACAAAATAGAAGGTTTTTATAGGAAGGAGGGTGGACTGAGAAAGTTATAGGCAAACGAAAAGAATTGTTCCTGGCAAGGCTGCTTTCCCTGAGGGGTAAGAGCAGAGGGCCTTATCACCAAGATTACCTTTTCTTCCTCTGGGCCAGAAGGGGGCCCCAGTGGCAGATGTCTTGATGCTGATAAGAAAATTCCTGACTGATGTGGTTAAGCCTAAGTTTCTCCTTGGGGACTTTGAAACTGCAATTAGATAAGATATTAACCCCAGTTTGGGGACTTGGCCTATGTGATGCCATTTGGGCCTGTGGGCTTGCTTTCTTTCTTTCTTTCTTTCTTTCTTTCTTTCTTTCTTTCTTTCTGACACTGAACTCATCATTTATTTTTCATAAGCTCTCTAGAACACTCAGAAATAATCAGATAACCTCCTAGTTCTTGTGGTCATCATTTGTATTATAGTGGCAAAGTGCCATAGCCAGTTGGGCTCCCAAAATCTTGCTTTTAGTATATACTTCATTCTAAGCAAACACATGATACTTTAAGTAAGCATGATGTCATTGCATGTCACAAATTACCAGTTGACTTTGATAAGGATGCCTTTACTTCATTCAAGCTCAAAAAGTAAGCAATTGAATTCAAGAGTTACAGCTTGTTATTAAGTACATATCAGTCAGAGACTAGTGAGGGAAAAAAAAAATTACACAGTCTGTTTCAGAAAAGGGGATTTAATGCATGGCATTTATCACACAGATATTGAAGAGCTAGAAGATCATAAGGGAGAAGATAAAATTAGTAAGTACAAAAAACAACTACTATCTCTAGGCCTACGGAAACAAAAAAGGGAAGAAGTAAGTAATCAGAGGACAGGCTGCAGCTGTACTAACTGAAACCATGGATGTGGGGGCCACAACTTCAGGAGCTGGGACCGTGAAGGAAGTGTCACCATCTGGCAGACTTGGATTTGAAGTGTTTCCCGTTTTTCTCTTTTCCAATATCCCTCCCGTGCTTCCCATTGGCAGAAGCCAGCTGGAAACCAGCTAGAAAGGGTGTCTGGGAAATGGAATTTGCAGACTCCAACTTAGTATTTCAGAATGCAGTACAATCTAGTAGAATGGACACAGAGCTAAAAGCAAATAGGCAAATAATTAGCACAGACACTTTTCTTTCTGGACCTCAATTTCCTTATACAGCCAGCTATGATTCATCCTTTAAGACTCAACTTGCTTAAACATTTGTTTTCACTTGATCCCTTTCCCAGTTTCCCCTAGTTTGGAGTAAGCGCCCCTCCTTTTTTGCTCCCACTGAAACTGGTATGGATGACTCTTATATTACTTACTTCAGTGACCTCACTTGCAGAATTTTTCTTTCTTTTCCCATGATTTCATGCTCTGCTTGTCCAGAGGTCTTAGTTCTAAAGGGAGGGATATTTCTACCAGGAGACACATGGTTTCACTGAACTGGAAATTAAGACTGCCACCTGGCCACTTTGGTTTCCTCATGCCTTTGAATCAACAGCCAAAGAAGGGAGCTACTGTGCTGTCTGGGGTGAATAATGCTGACTACCAATGGAAGCTGGACTGCTACTCCACCTGGAATTAAGAAAAAGAATGTCTGGAATACAGGAGACCACTTAAGGGAATCTATGTATTTCCATGCCCTGTGATTACAGTCAATGGAAAACTACAAACACCCAACTTGGGCAGCATAACTAATGGATCAGATGGTTCAGGAGTGAAGGTCTGGGTCACCTTATCAGGTAAAGAATTATGACCAAAAGGTAGTTATAAATACTAGCTATAGTCACATGACCAGGTACAGAAATGAGGACTGTAATTGTTATCAGACAAGAATCTACATTGTCAGTGCCCCTAGTTCTCAGGCCTTCAGACTTGGATGGAGTTGTACTAACAGCTTTCCTGGGTCTCTAGTTTGCCAGTGGCAAATTCTGGGATTTCAGCCTCCATAATAACATGAGCCAATTCAGTATGATAATTTTTTTCTTCAAATAGATTTTTCAAATATATTTTTATTCAAACATATGTATATACACACATATTTAGGATATTCTTAGCAACATAATATATGCTTATATTTATCTTCTATTAATGGTGTTTCTCTGGAGAACCCTAACTAATACAGATTCTAAAAAGAATGTATAGTTTTGTAATATTTTAATAGTGGAAACTTGAATATTCACGTTGTGAGTATTGAGTAAAGAATTGTGCAGACCTCACAGTGTGGGGGATGTTTCATCAGTTAGGTTGTACTTGTTTTGATCTGTGTCAATTCTATTAGTTAGTCCTTGCTCATGTCTTCTTAATTTTGCTTTTGCATCTCTAGATTATTGTTATCTCTAGATAACAGCTGTTAAAACATTAATCTACTTTTCTCAGACACATGCACACTCTGTCTACCACCTGCTCACAGGTTGTCGAATTGTTTACATTTACCTATCCAATAGTTTTATCTCTCTAATTTATTTGAGGGCTCCTCAAGAACAAAGATTTTGTCTAATGATTTTTTCCTCTTCCTACAGAGCACCTAATGCAAGGCTGTGGGCGTATTTAGTACCCTCTATTTGTTGGAGAAATCATTGATAACTACACCTGAAAGTTCTCGGTATACAATGAAAATGTACTTCTTTTGTCAGTCCATTTAAGTACCACAGAAGCAAAATTTAGAAGAATTGTATATGGCTGGATGCAAAGTGTCTGCAAGAACTCCCTTTTTCATCTTCAGGCAAATCAAAAATGGCTTTATGCCCATTTTTAAAGCACAGGGTACTTAATTTTTATATTTCCAAATTAAGATAAAGTAAGAAAAAGACTCTAATCTGAGAAGATGTCCGTGGGTGTTTGCATTCAGCTTGAGTAAATGTTTTACATTTGGACATTTCTTTTGTGGTGGATTTTGGATACATATTTGGATTTCTATTTATCACAACATACATTGAATTGTAAAGAGATGAAGAGTTTGAATGTAACAGATGGTAAATTAAGCTCTAAAATAAAATAGATGGATGTTAATGCTAGGCATTGCTTTTATTAGGGCTGTTAGAATTTCTCTACCCAGTAAATCTTTGTCAGTGTTAAAGCTCAATGGCAGTGAAAGATGCTTTGGATGGTGGTTGCAAGTGTAATTTTAATATAATTTGGTTTTAATTTTTAAAAATAACTTTAACTTAAAAAATGATACATGTCCATGATAAAACAATTCAAATTACATAAGAGGCAAAGAAGAAAGTAAAAATGTCCTTAAACTGCATAATTGAGAAAACACCGTTATTAACATTTTGGTTACTATCCTTCTGGGCACATCTCTCTGTAAACATGTATACATGAAGTATATACATGTAATTTTACATGAAACACTATATGATGTCTTGACATACTTTCTGACTCAGTACATTATTTTTATTTATTTATTTTTATTTATTTTTGGGACAGAGAGAGACAGAGCATGAACAGAGGAGGGTCAGAGAGAGAGGGAGACACAGAATCGGAAACAGGCTCCAGGCTCCGAGACATCAGCCCAGAGCCCGACGCAGGGCTCGAACTCACGGACCGCGAGATCGTGACCTGGCTGAAGTCGGACGCTTAACCGACTGCGCCACCCAGGCGCCCCCTGACTCAGTACATTATTAATGATAATTTCTTATGTTAAAAAAATAGAAGAACCTCTCGTATCTAATATCTCATTAATTTTCCATATGAATAATAATAGATCATTTCTATTTCTTTTCTAGTGTGAACTATGCTATAGACAGGATTTTTATTCAAATACAGTTTTTCGTTTTGTTCTAACCTTAGTTAAGCTTACTCATTCATTCGTTCAACAGATATTTATCATCCCCAACCACGTGTCAGTCACTGTTTGACATGCTGTACTCTTTCATACACTACATGTTGGGACACATCTCACGATGGGTCTCTCATATTTCTTCTGGTCTTGCAACCAGCCAATGGGCTGTCCTTGTTTTGGACTCTCTTTTCAAGGATGTTTGCATGGTGAAAATAGATAGCATGTCTCTCACTGGAGCAAAAGGTAGGTTTATTTATTGTCCAATGTAATAAAGATGTCTTTCTCTAAAACAAAGATCAAATATGTTTACCATCCATTATAAAAGATTCGAGTTCCCTAAGTTTTGAGTTCCTCCTTTGTAATGCAACTAATGTGTGGATAGGCGCACCTATCTCTCTGTATATAAACTTATGGAAATTGGGGTTCAGGGAATTTAGAAAGTGCTGATACTCTGGCTATTGCTCATCCTATCAGTAATAAAGTCCTTTGTCTTTGACCAAGTTGGCCAGCATCAGTGAACTTGTGGCATACTTTCCTGTTAGGTTGCAAATAGAGTAAAACGTTAGTCACTTCCAAACTTTTGGAATTTCATACTTTCTTGAATTTTATCTATTCATTGATTATATTAGGCACTGAGTAAAATATTGGTTAACTAAGCGTGATAAAAAATTATAGGTAAGGTAACAAATATATCTTTTAGATTTACTTTTAGAAACGTGTATAATGTGTATAAAAGGGTATATTAAGAAATTGATCAAGTACACTTACTTTATGGTAGAAAAAAGCAAAAGTTCTCACCATTTCATTTAATCACCTTCTGGTACTAATGCTTGAAACCCTACTTAATTTATACAACTTTACAAATTGTCCTGTAGACAACAAGTTTATGAATGCTTTACAGACAATATACTTTATTTATTTAGTACAATTTTAGACTAAATATTATGAATGAGATTTCCAAATTATGGTGCTAAGTTTTAATGAGGTGTAATTACAGGTCCCAAGATATTTGTATGAGGAGCAAAAGCTTACTGTACACCATTAAAGTGTTTTATGTATGATGATGACTGACACAACCCATTATGGAATTTGAATAAGCTTAATTGTCCAAGAAAAATAATTGAAAATAATCCTTTAGATGTCAAAATATAGCAATTTATTATAAGAGTGTGTCAGTTGTTATTTAATACCTTCCTGGTGATAGACATGCTTTTTTGGTGGCTCATTAGTTATGTCACCAGGAAAACAATATTTTTAGCACAGTTCAAGATGAAACCTTTATTCTCAATGTGTTGAAATGTAAAGTGCACAACAACATTGACATTGAACCAATGCGATATTATCAGCATGACCTGATTGCTCTGCCAATTACAGGGAAGAACAAAAAATAGACATGAGTAAAGATAATTTATCATTTGTTTCTGAATATTTCTATGAAGTTTCACTATATTTTGGGAATTACTACCCCATGTGTCATTCAACTGAGGATAGACTAATAATAACACTTCTCATTTTAAGAGTTTGTTGTACCTTGTAACTAAAGGTAATTGAGAGGCATAGGGTCTAAGGACAGGAAATCGGGAGGAAAATAATTAGCACAGATCGATATAGGTGTATCTGCACTTGCTGGAAGTGAGATGCAAATGTGGTCCTAAGATTTATCAGGGAAAACAAAGGTAGAAATAAAATAATTTATAAGATTTGGGATATTCATAAATTAGAGCCAATCAATTTATTAGAGAAGCATCACTTTTCTTGTTCCTGACGTACACAGAATTATCTCTGAGTGAGCTGTTTATTTAAACACATGAAGAAAAAGCCTACTTGTTACACTGGTTCTTTAAGGGGATGCTGCATCAGAATGTGGTATACACCCTCAGATCTTGAACATTCGTATTGATGTGAGAATAGAGGAGGGAGTAGATGGACTGTCTACCTTTCAGAACATCATTTATAAATATCGTGTCTGGGAATCAGACTTTTGACAAGAGTTACATAACATGTACTTCAGGGTTACATTTCTAGCAAGAACCTGAGATCTAGATATTCTGTATAATCTTTTTTTTTTTTAATTTTTTTTTCAACGTTTTTTATTTATTTTTGGGACAGAGAGAGACAGAGCATGAACAGGGGAGGGGCAGAGAGAGAGGGAGACACAGAATCGGAAGCAGGCTCCAGGCTCTGAGCCATCAGCCCAGAGCCCGACGCGGGGCTCGAACTCACGGACCGCGAGATCGTGACCTGGCTGAAGTCGGACGCTCAACCGACTGCGCCACCCAGGCGCCCCATGTATAATCTTTAAATGAGTTGTCTATATGCTTTGGCAGTCAGCCGATAAAGGGTAGGTTTAAAGTGTTCTTAAAAACATGAAGGAGGGTAAGGAAGTCACTCACCCATACAAATAATGTCTTACTTCCTCATGGAGGAGGCTGAAGGTGTACATATAGGTGGAACCACCCGCAAACTGTAAAGATATCCTACTAGAATAATAACACCTAGAATATTCTGTTACAGTGTACTTTTGAGGTAAAATAGTATACTTCTACTTTAAGGTTGCAGGCTGTTTTTCTTAGGATCTGAAAAAATGCTAAGAATGCTTCATTTGGTTGAAGGTATGAGTTTGAATAGTTCACTATAGGTGGTTATGGGACACTATCTCTATTTTGTACTGAATGGGGATGCAGACTTTTCAGAAACCGTTTTTCCATCTGCACAGAGGTCATTTTCCTGTTTTTCCTTTTGGGTATTTTTGCTTTTGCTTTATGACTACTACTTGAAATGTGATAGATTTATTTGTAAGGCCTCCTCTTTCATCTGCAAAGAAAAATTTCTTACTGCCTCAGGAGCTCAGTTGCCTTTTCTTTTTCTACTTAAATCCTTTTTTATTCTCTATCATCACATCACACTTAAAGTTTTGCATTGGACTTTGTGCTTGTTTTGTTGCTGTTTGGGTTAGAAAAAGCCCTTAAGAGCCTATTGCTGCAAACCTTCCTGTGAGCTTGGACTTCTACATTACTCTTTAGGGGGCAGGGAGAAAAAGTTAGAGAATCTTTCTCTTTCTCTTCCAAATTCTGTTCTAAGATGGAATGAATGTTAACATTTAATTCTTTGGGATTTCCAGAGCTTAAAAGGTAACTATTACTTTGGAGTCTAAAAAACAAATTCCATAAATATAGTTTTTTATATTGATAGTCATATTATAATGAACACATACATTTAATCTAAGTCAATTAAGATAGGATTAATTGCAATAATACCTAAGCACAAACACTCTAGCTTATAATTAGACTTTTAAATCCTTTACTACATTATAAGAATCCTTAATTTAGGTATTTTGAGACTCCTGATAACTTTAACCATTTAGCAAACAGACAATGAGAGCTCTGTGGTAGAATTCATTTCTATTTCATTCTTATGAGTCATCCTCTGTCCGCTGCTGGTTTTGGCATGAGGAAAGCAAGGATACTATTTGTATTCCTTCCTTTTCCTTCATGACCTACAAGGAAGAGTGTTGATCTGGATTTAATTCACTTCCAGGGTAATTGTTATGCCAAAATTGTAAAAAAAAAAAAAAATAAGTTTAAGGGTTATAAATATGCTTTCATAAGATAAACATCCTCTTTCTTCTGCTGATTTATCTATCCCTGGGTGTCGAATTGGAATGGAAGAGTTTAGAGAATAAAGTTTAAGCTTTGGAGGCCAAAACAGAGCAATCTTAGTGATTGCTTTGGTTTGATGCCTCTCATACTTAGGGAAAACAAGCTTTGTATATAGTCAGCAAAGCACTGAAGTTTTACAATAGAGTATGAGTTATACATTCTTTTGATAATAATGTATTTTTCTGTTTTGTTTTGCTTTTACTCCATATTTCCATTGGAGATTCTGGAGAAAAGAAGGATGAGATGGTCAAGGAGAGTTTCAATACTTCTGGGTCCTTTACATAGTAGCATCTAAATAGCATGCCTTAATTCATTATCCTGAATGTTATTAGATAATAACATAAATTTGCTCTGTCTTTGAACAAACTTCTTATTTAGTTATATCTGGATTGGGGTAAGAAAGTAGCTATTAATAGGTCTGATTATTCACATTAGTTATATTGGTAAAATTTTCTAAATAATAACTAACAAATTAAAAACTGGATAGGGAGACTGATTTATTCAGTTTACTGCAATAAGGAAAATTCCCCAGATGGAAAGATCAGAATGTCTCAGTAGGTAGTTTTGCTTTAGATTTTTATAGGGAGGGACAAACCAGTTGCAGATGAAATGATTTATATTTGGCATTGTTCTTCAAGGAAGAGAAGGCTTAGTCAGTTATCTGAGCAGGAAATGTTTCTCTCTGTGGTTAGCTAGCTCTAATCTTAGCTAATCAATCATAAGACAAAGTACAGGAAGTTGGAAAGTCTGAGTCAGTCCTTGTCAGCAGGTCCAAACAAAAGAGGATAAGACTGTTAAACTTTGTCCCCCACTATCGTTTGGGACAAACATCATCTGTATAAAATGATTTCAATAATGTCAATTACGAAGAAATTGTGTAATTTCTGCTGGGTTTTGGATCAAGGTTTGGGGATATAGTTCACATAATTAACAATCACGTGTTTGCTCTGTTCTTGGAGAAGTAGCTGAACCATGTGCTGTGTTCTGGAAGTTCCTTGTAATTCAAAAAGGATTCTTGAGACAAGGTATCTGATTATAGAATACCTATTAGGAGAAGCAGAAAATTGATTATTTGAGGCTACATTGAGGAATAAAATGAAAACTTGTAGCCAGCTAGCAACCATTTTAGTGGTTTATAGAAAATTAGTGTGGAAAGGTCCTTCAGTGCTAGGATAAGAACAGTGGTGGCAATGCAACAAACTTCTTGCTTAGTATACCAAATATTCTTGTGTATGATGTAGAAGTCAGAGAATTTTTGGAACAAAGGTGTAGTAATTGCTTCTGCTATAGCACATACTCTATCTCTGGAGACGAATATCATATAAGTACGGGTTATGGAGTCCTGCACATTGAGTCTCTTGAAGTTCTTTTTCTTTTCTTTTTTAAAAAAAAATTAGCATTTATTTATTTTTGAGAGAGAGAGCAAGAGAGAGGGAGAGAACGTGAGCAGGGTATGGGCTGAAAGAGGGAGACAGAGGATCTGACAGCAGGCTCCGTGCTGTGAATGCAAAGCCCAAAAGGGGATCGAACTCTTAAGATCATGACCTAAGCCAAAATCAAGAGTCAGCTGCTTAACCAACTAAGCCACCCAGGTGCCCCAAGTCTCTTGAAATTCTTAAGGGAGGAGGTCAATGTTCTTTGTCACATTGTTCACAGTAATGGATATTTCTTGTAATAGGATGTAGAAGATCCAAAAGTTTAATTTTACTTCTTGAGTAACTCATACTGCAATTCTATAGCTTCTGCAGGTACAGTGGTATAAATGTCTTGAATGTAACAGTCAAATCCTGCAAAGTACTTAGCTTCCTTTTTAAGGGTGTCTCCAAATTCAGAGTAAAAGAAAGAATACAGTTAATGTTTTGGTGTCTGTCTCAGTGTGTTTGGGTGGTAGTTACTAGTAGACTGTTTATATTGATAATTGGGCATTGAGAAAAACGACGAGGAATTTAAATAGCTTAATAAAGGGGGTCAAGTTAAGCATCTGATAGGGACTGACAAGATTGGTTAGGTAACATGAGTCTGCCCAGTTTTCTGAGAGATACCAATAGATTCAATTTCTACAAATGACATAGGTGCCTTTTGGGGCCATCCAAGTGGAATGGAAGTACATTTGCCATAGGTCATCTTTGGCTATAAAGAGAATATGCCCTATATGGCTGTACCTCATGGTGGAGCTGTTTAATGTAAGGTTTCATTTTCTGTGAGGAAATAATGGCTTTACAAGTACAGTCATAAGAGTTGGTAGCATACAAGCTATATCAACAGAAATTGGAACTTAGAAAAGGGCCACCTGTGAAACTGTGAGAGAGGTGGGTATGACTTCATCTAAAGACAGTCCATCTAATGGATTTGGATTTCCATATAATGTACATAGCATGAGGAGAGTTTCCTAACATTGCATGTGGAAAAATAGCTAGATTAATTGCTGTGGAGGTTTTTAGGGCAGGAATAGGACTTTGGGGAAATATGGTAGGGCCAAGCGGAAGGAGCAACAAAACCAACAACTATAAGAAAGATTGTAAGACTGAGTAATTAGTTCAGCAAATATCATCCAAAGATTTTGGAGGTCTTGAATATTTACAAGTAAATAAGGAATGGAGAATAAGGAAACAGTGGGGTGGGCCAAAAGGAAAAGGAAAGACATGACTTAAGGAAGTATTGAAGTAAATGGATGATGAAAAAAATAAAAGGAGTCTGCAAAGAAGATAGTCCAATTTCCAATAAGAACATGAAAAGATGTTCAACATTATCAGTCATTAAGGAAATGCAAATTAAAGACACAATGAGATGCCACTTTACACCCAGTAGGATGTTCATAATAAAAAAGATGGACAGGGCCACCTGAGAGGCTCGGTTGGTTGAATGTCTGACTCCCGATTTTGTCTCAGGTCATGATCTTAATGGTTCATGGGATCGAGCCCTGCATCAGGCTCTATGCTGTCAGTATAGATTGGGATTCTCACTCACCCTCTCTCTCTGCCCTTCCTCCACTCACGCACTCACACACGTGTGCTCACTCAAAAAAAAAAAATAGAAAAAAAAGGAAAACAGTCTGGCAGATCTTCAAAAAGTTAAACATAGAATTACCATATCATTCAGCAATGGCACTCTTAGGTACATATCCAAGATAATTGAAAGATGTTCACATAAACTTAGAAATGAATTTTAATAGAAGCATTATTCATAATATCATAGCCTCAAACTGGAAATAACCCGAATGTCCATAACTGACAAACAGATAAACAATGTGTGGCATATCCATGCAATGGAATATTATTCATTCACAAAAAGGAATGAAGTACCAGTTCATGCTACAATATAAAGGAACCTTAAAAACATAATGCCAATTGAAAGATGCCAGAAGCAAAAGGCCCCATGTTGTATAATTCCATTTATATGAAATGGGCAGAATAGGAAAATCCACAGAGACAGCAAGTAGAATAGTAGTTTCCACGGGGTAAGGGGAAGGGAAAATAGAGAGTGGCAGCTAATTAAGTGTGTCCTTTTAGGGTGATGAAAGTATTTTAGAATTAGACCATTGTGATTGTTGCACAATTTTGTGATTCTGCTAAAAACCATTGAATTATACACTTTAAAAGGATGACTTTTATAGTGAACTATATCTCCATAAAAACAAATTAAAAGAGGATGACAAAGAGATAAAAGAGGACTAAAGACAATATTAAACATGGAATCCTAGGCCATCTGGTTCCAGAGTTTTGGGTGGAAGCTGACCACTTTGTGATGTCACCTGTTTGGTCTCAATTTCTTGGGAAAGCAGTGTGCCTCATGTTGTCATCTTCTGGGAGCTCTTGAAAGAGCTTCAGTTTAAGGTCTCTTACTGGTGTGTAATTCCATTTGTAATAAAATTTGTATTTTAAAAATTATGAAATGTGAACCCAACGTGGTATTTCTTATAGTTCTTTATTGGTCTTGGTGGTTAGGAAGACCATATAATGCTTCTTCCACCTGGGTTCAGGATTGGTCTTTTAATGGTATCTTTCAAAAGAATAGGTCTCTGACTTGCAGATGATGTCAGGGCTCTGGTAGTATGTTTGGGAAAAGGCAGATTTGACCAATTGGTAATAAGTATGAGTGCATTTAGAAATACCTTGGGAGTATTAAAGGATATCATATTGGATTAGATTAGAGTCTCCTAATGTCCAAGAATTATGAATATCTTAAATAACCTTACCAGTGAAGGGACTTTTTCCATTGCTTGAGGAACAAAGGTGTTCCCCAAATGATGAAAATTATTTCTAGTAGCAACCTAGCTACAGTTGTGTCGTAGTCTCGTTGTAGGGGAAAAACTTCTATCTGAAAACATGCAGACTGTGGCTAGGACATATACATAACTATGTGACATTAGGGATTCAGTAAAATCCATTTGCCAATGAAAAAGGGACTACAGGGTGCTGACTCTCATCCTTGCTTTACTTTTAAATTTTTACCAGGATTGTTTTCCTAGAAGGTAAGGAAAATCAAGATTACCTGCACAACATAAAAGTTGAAGTATCCACACCAATAT
Source organism: Panthera leo (assembly GCF_018350215.1). Classification (NCBI taxonomy): domain Eukaryota; kingdom Metazoa; phylum Chordata; class Mammalia; order Carnivora; family Felidae; genus Panthera; species Panthera leo. Next base: position 37,141,074 of record NC_056688.1, on the reverse strand, counting down.
TTGTAGAAGGGATCTTTAAGATTTTCTCTTTGTTTTAAATATTTATTTATTTTTGAGAGAGAGAGAGGGAGAGAGAGATCAGGGGAGGGGCAGAGAGAGAGGGAGACAGAATCAAAAGCAGGCTCCATGCTTTCTGCACAGAGCCCGATGTGGGACTTGAACTCATGAACCGTGAGATCATGACTGAGCTGAAATCGGAAGCTTAACCAACTGAGCCACCCAGGTGCCCTGGAATTTTCTTTACCATTGGCTTTGTTGATGTTGTTGGCTACATTTTGGACAAGGCCAAGGAGAGACAAGTGGCCACTTCTCCAAAGCCCATTTGAGTAAATAAGATATCCAGCTTGTTCCCATTAGATATTCAGCCTCAGGCACTAGCAGTTGTCCAGGGTTCTTTAAGTAGCAATTGTTTTTGCTCTAAAGGAGGCTGATGAGGGGAAATATGCAGGTGGTTGGGGCAGAATTTTCTTGTGAAGCATCTATCTTAGCATATTTGTCAGCAAAGTGTTTTTCTTCACTGTTGAGGGTCTGGCTACCAGTGTGAACTTCAGTTCTGAGAATAGTTAATTCCTTGGGTAGTAGTAAGATTTCTAATAGGTTAGCTACTTCACTTCCATTTTGGGTGGGTGTCCTTGCAGCTGCCATGACCTCTCTTTGTTTCCGTACCATACTCAAATCATGTCTAACATCAAAAGCATGTCTGCTACATGTATAAGTGCCAGCTTTCTTATTTTGTGCTACTATGCAAGACTGGTATGGGCTATGAGTTTAGCTATTTGGCTGAACCAACCTGAGGTAAGAGTTTGAATTCAATGAGTTGTTGAAAATCTGTGATAGTATATCCTGCTTGGATTTCCCATTTCAGAGTGCCTGGGTGGCTCAGTCAGTTAAGCATCTGAAATTGGCTTAGGTCATGATCTCACGGTCTGTGAGTTCGAGTCGGTGTCAGGCTCTGTGCTGACAGGTTGGAGCCTGGAACCTGCTTTGGATTCTGTGTCTTCTTCTCTTTCTGCTCCTCCCCTGCTCATGTTCTGTCTCTCTGTCTATCTCTCTTTTTCCAAAAAAAAAGTAAATAAACATTAAAAAAAATTTCCCATTTGTAAGTCTGACATAAGTACCATGTGCAAAGAAGATGACATCAGAGAGTCTTTGGGAGGAGTTTCAGTGAGGTTTGGATGAGGAGAAATTATAAACGATATGGTGGTGATGCAGTTATAAAGTTGTTTCTCAGATAGGAAGGAAAGAAAACTAACTGCATTGAGGTTTAGATAGTGATGGATAATGATGTGAGAGGGAGAAAGCAGTAGGATTTCATAGGATATGTGCTCTAGGCAGAAAAATGTTGAGTGTTCTTAGTAAGTGGCAGGGTTTTAATTGCATGAAGTATATATAGATTGAGTGAATGACTCAGCACTAAGTCAGCAGTGGCATTAATTAATTTTGCAGCAGTAGCAAATTTGGACACCTGGGGTACAATATAACTGAGGGGTAATACCTACGCTGTAGCATCCAAAGTGATGCTGAAGTACCCAATAGGTCTTTGACTTCCATTGTGATCTCATAAGGGTCATCTCAAGACCCCTAAAGCATGTTCTTTCTCCTTGAGTACAAAAAGGTAAAAAGACAATGCATAATTGGGGAATCCAAACATGAGGGAAGAGGATAGAGAGGATGTGAGGTTTTAATATTTGGACATGAAAGGAGAGTCCTAAACAAGACGTTTGGAGATAGACTCTTAGTCATGGCATGTAAAGGGAAGGTGATAGTGGAAAAGTCAGGAGTCCAATTCCAGCAATAGCCAATTAATCCCATAAACCCTGGAGTTATATTTTAATCTTGGGGATAGGGAAATTGATGAAGGCATTAACTCATTTAGGTGATAAATATTCTCTTCAGAGGAGATACCATGTCCTAGGTAATACACTTAAGAGCTGCATAATTGCATTTATCTTTAGAGCCCTTATGCACCATGTGGGCAAGAATTTGGGAGTAAATATTGGATGTTAACAAGCAGGCTGTCAAAATTAGGTGAGTAAAGAAGGCCTTCTACAAACTACATAAGAGTTTCAGAATGAGGTTAAATTTCTCGGGTTTGCATTTAGGGTTTAAAACAAATAAGTAGCAGTAAACACACAGGCATAAAGTGTACTATTGATTTCTTCATAGAACCCCCCCAAAAGATATTATGAGTTGGGTTAAAGAGGTACACTGAAAGATAAATTAGTACCCAAGGCAATGACTATAAATGAATGGTATTGGTTTGACTAGAAGCCAGAATGGTGTTGGAAACTAGAAAATCATGGATCTCTTTTGTTTATTGCTTTTAAGTCTTGAACTAGCTGACATCCTTTGCTAATACTCTTCTTTACTTGGAGGATGGGGGTATTTCACGGACTGAATGTGGGGACTGAGTCCTTAAATTGATGAATAAATTCTTCTCTATTCTTATGAAGGTCCAGAAAGTAACAATGGCATATAAATCTTAGCATAGCTAAAGCTTAAAGAGTACATGTTCAGGTGGGCACTCAGGTCACTGACCTTCAGCCACAGGTGGGAAAAGGGCTGCTGGTTAGGGTGGGGAATTAGGGAGCAAGGTTTTGTAATGGAGGCAGGTAGGGATAATGAGGAGGAGTAGGGACTGAAGAAGGAAAAGGAAAAGGCAATTCACAGAGTAAGGAGGAGTAGTGGGTGGGGGAAGGCCTGTGGTAGTGCACATGGAAGGGTCTGGGTGAAGAAGCCTCGAGGTTCTGCGGTTTTGCAGGAGGAATGGGTTGGTGGTGAGGTAAGCAGTCCCTTAAGGGATTATTCAGTTTGAGATATTTTAGAGGTATTGTCTCATTTTTTTTAGCCTTGTTGTGCCACACAAAATAAGCTGATCATTGGTGAGAAGAAATGATAGAGCCCGGGATTTGAGGGCACCTCACAGATGAAGAAGTTTAGAGAGTCCCCAAGGTGTCCCAAGAAGGCCACTGGAGTTCTAAACTGTCCTTAGTAAAATCCAGCTATTTTTGGAAGTAAATAACTGAAGTGTTACGGTAGTGGTGAACATCTGATTAGCAGAGGCTTTGGCAAGGGATGAGAAGAGGGTTGAGAATTTGCCATAGTACAAAGGTTAAACAAAAACTGGCAACAAAACATACCAAAGAGGGGCGCCTGGGTGGCTCAGTCGGTTAAGCGTCTGACTTCAGCTCAGGTCATGATCTCACAGCTTGTGGGTTCGAGCCCCGCATCAGGCTCTGTGCTGATGGCTCAGAGACTGGAACCTGCTTTGGATTCTGTGTCTCCCTCTCTCTCTGCCCCTCCCCAGCTCATGCTCTGTCTCTGTCTCTCTCAAAAATAAATAAATACTAAAAAAACTAAAAAACAAGCATACCAAAGAATGCTCAAACAAAAAAATCAAAATCAAACCTTTACCATTGTACCAGGGAGAAGGATCTGAAGTACAGGAATCAGGATCTGTACTCAGAGTGGGATCCCTGAATTGCCAGTCAGGGAAGGAACAAAACAGGATCAAGAAGCCTCAGCACCTGGGTGGAGAAGAGGAAGTTCAGTCCAGCACAACTCAAGGCACCAAACCATCAAAGGCAAAAAGTGGGTAAGAAGGGATATTGTTTTTATTCAGGCTGTTATAATAAGAGAAAACACCTCACATCAGAGTGCCTAAGCAGTATCTAAAAACTTTCTTAAGGAGAGATAAACCAGTTACAAATGGGACGATTTACAACCGGGGTTGTTTTGCAAGAAGGTGAGTTATCTGAACTCACCTTCAGTTTTCTGAACAGGAAATGTTTTTCTGTGAGGTTATCTAGTTCCAGTGGGATAACCAGTTCTAATCTTAAGTAATCAATCGTGAGACAACGGACAGGAAGTTGGAGGGTCTGTGTCTGGGCTTGCCAGCAGATTCAGGCAAAAGGAGGAAAGTCTATGTTTTTCCTTGCTGTGACTAACGCCTCATTATTAGTCTGTCTTGATAGAAGTCTATTAAACTATCTTGCAGAATAGCTTTAGAAAGTAACTAAAATTTGTCATACATATTAGGAAGAATGTATCACAGCTATCCATGGAGACTTTACATGCATAGAAGAAATTCTGAGAGATTCTTGTTCTCTTATACCTCTCGCACGTTTTGTCAATTCTACCATCAAAATGTATTTAGAATGTAATCATTTCTCATATTCCAAATGCTACAACCCCAGTCCAAGTTTCCATCACCTCTCACCTGGATTATTGCATTAGCTCTGACTCTCTGCTCTTACAGTTGATTCCATATATTCTATTTTTGATTTAGCATCAATAGTAGACCTATTCAAATATAGCACACATTAAGTCACTCCTCTGCTGGGAGGCTGTTTGCAACCTCTTTCAGATCTTATCATAGCTTATATGATCTTCTTCCATGCCATCTCTCCCATATCTCCTTCTGTTCTCCCATTGTTCTTTCTGCTCCTGCTGACTTCCTTGATTTTCTTTGAGCCTGTCAGAAATGGTCTTGCCTGTGGGTCTTCCTATTTGCTTTTCCCTCTATATCTGGCTCGTCCTCCTTGTAGTCTTTTCTAAAATGTCATTTTCTTAGAAAGAACTTGCCTGATTATTTAAAATTGTAGCCTCTCCCCCTGAACTTCCTGTCCCCTTCTCTGCTTTATTTTTCTCCATAACCATTAACAAGTTTCAGTATACAATGGAATTTAATTATTTATTTTATTCATTGTGTGTCTCTTTTCACGAGAATAAAAGCTTCAGTAGGTCAGGAACTTTTGTCTTTTTTGTCAATGGCTAAATCTCCAGCATTCAGTAAATTGCCTGCCATGTGGTAGGCCGTCAATATTCGGTAAATGAATGAAGAAATGATTGATTTGTACGAAGTCTGAATTTCTTGTTATAATCAAAAGATTTTATTCAATTTCTAATTTTGTTTTTTTATACTTACTTGCAAATGAGAGTCTGGAACCATTGCTTTCTTTTCCTTGACTTAGCAAATTACAGTTATATAGGTGATTATAGATAACATCTGTTAAAACTATGACTAAGATCAAACCTTGAATAGAAAAAAAAAATTACACGTAAAGTGAAATAAAGGAGCAAAAATATCTGTGAATGCTTAAGTAAAATTCATCTATCCCTGCAAATTCTTTTATGGTGTATTATTCTTTAGGAGACAAAACTGCACCTCATCTCTAATTCTGTAGTTCTCCTTTGTAGTGACTTACAGGATATAGAAAAATAAATGCCATTTTTGCTCATATTGGGAAATATGCTTAGTTATGACAACACTATTAATGGCTCTTTTTATGCTTCCTCTTTTCAGTATCACCAACTTTGATATACTACTTAATGAGAATCTAATTGTTCGGCTAGCAAATTCCTTTTTTAGGAAGCAAGATATATTATCATGATATTTGTAAGAATTTGCCACATCTCAAATTTTCCTATTATCTCTGCATATCATCAAGAATAGTGAAGCACAGAGGAAGAGTAGTTTTAGGGTGAGAAGTATCTGGGTTTGAAAATGGCTCTGCTATTGGGCACTTTGGTCAAGGTATGGAAACTTTTTCAACTTTCTAGAATGTCAACTCCATGCAGGCAAAAAAAAAAAAATTTTGTCACTGATATATCCTGGTGTATGGCACATATTATAATCTCAATAAATATTTGTTACATAAATTAATTAATATTTTTATCTTAAAAATGGGTGAGGTAACAAAATATTGAAATAAAGTATATGTAAAACTTACAATCATGAATAGCATATTATAAACCTCATTTCTATACATGTACTATATCTTCTTTATCAATTCATCTATCACTGGAAAACTGGGCTGCTTCCATAATTTTCTATTGTAAATAATGCTGCTATAAACACTGGGAGGTATGTATCCTTTGAATTAGCGTGTTTATATTTTGGGGGTAAACACCCACTAGTGTGATTACTGTATTATAGGGTAGTTCTATTGTTAACTTTTTGAGTTAAACTCAGTGCTGTTTTCCAGAGTGGATGCACCAGTTTTCATTCCCAGCAATAGTGCAAGAGGGTTCTTTTTTCTCCACATCCTCACCAACACTTGTTGTTTTTTGTGTTGTTGATTTTAGCCATTCTGACAGGCTTGAGGTGATATCTCATTGTGGTTTTGATTTGCATTTCCCTGAAGATAAGTGATGTTGAATATCTTTTCCTGATTGCATTTAGATCTTTTTCATAATTCTGGACTTAAAAACAATAAGAACATTAATTTAGAGGCTGTTTACACCTATCATCTCTTTATCCTCCTTGTCCATGCTCTTTAGCCCCTGTTGCATTTGGGAAACTCATTTCTTATTTTTCTGGGATCTGACATGGATTGCCTTGCAATGATGGATCTTTTAATTGATGGAATGGGAGAGACTTTATCTCAAATTGACATTTCTTTTTATTGGATTGGTCTTTTAGACCCCTTCCATTTCTATTTCCTGGGTCAAACGTAGAACTGAAGTTGTTCCAAAAAGTCTAAATTCTTTTAGGACCAGGTCGAATTGTTTTCTTCATTCCTCTCTGGTTTATCAATATTCACCAAGTGTCTCTTAGCTCTGCAGTACTTATTTAGGGTTCTCTTCATGAGCACACAAAATCAAAGAGGTATTTTAACTTTTATAAACATGAGTGGTAGTAATCTCTGAAATGCTTTACTTTGCACCTAAACAGTGCTCTTTTTATCTTCACTTTGTGTTTACTTCTTCTCTTCTGATTCACAGGTGTGTGTGTGTGTGTGTGTGTGTGTGTGTGTGTGTATGTGTGTGTTTCCCAGGCACAATATCAATAGCAGATTAAGAGATAGTATTACTTGTCAGGGTACCAGGTTTACTTCTCTTCTGTAGTGAGCTCTTAGGGGACGTACAGAACGATGTTGAGAGCGGCCATGACTTTTCATTGCATTGCTCAGTTGCTATCTGCTGTAGCTGGCAAAATCTGGACCATTGTTCTGGAACACAATATCCCTTCTCCTCTGGCTAAGTGCTTCTGAATGTTTTGTGGCCAGAGGTCTCTGTATCAGTTTTTAGCTTCAGTTAAATGCAGATATATTTTTATTTTCACCTAAATGGGTATTCATGTGGTTGAGTTGTACTGCTTTCTGGTTTTCAAGACGGTCAAAGCTGGACCTAAAGTACTCAGATAATTCGCCCAGGTACAAGAGATGTAATACCCTTAGAGACTGAGTCCCTAAAGCATTCTGCTTCTAAAGGTGAGCAGCTGCCTGCCCTTGGGTAAGAGTTGCTGCACCTGAGTAATGGGCTGTCTTCCAGGCTCAACTATCTCTTGTTCCAGAACTGGCTTTCCACCCCCAGAAGACACCACTGTTATCCAGTTCATTGTTTCTGTCACAGGTGAAAGGCATTTTTGTAACACATTATCTTAAAACATTAGACTTTAACTGAGTTCATAATTCAGGATTGGGATGTCACGGCGTTCCCGTATCTATGACCTTTGATACTTCCCTCTTCAAGAAAATGTTCTCTCACTCTTAAAAACTGAGAATAAACTGAGGGTTGATGGGGGGTAGGAGGGAAGGGGAAAGTGGGTGATTGGCATTGAGGAAGGCACCTCTTGGGATGAGCACTGGGTGTTGTTTGGAAACCAATTTGACAATAAATTTCACATGAAAGAAAGAAAGAAGAAAGAAAGAAAGAAAGAAAGAAAGAAAGAAAGAAAGAAAGAAAGAAAATGTTCTCTCTTAGAAATTCAGAGCCTGAACAAAGGACCTTAAAAATCATCTTCAGTGGTGTGTGTGCTCTCTTCCTTTTGAATATTGTGCCCTCAAAATATATCTATCTAGAAGTATTGGTAAGCATTCATAAAATTTCTCTTTAAACTGAATCTTAGCATGGCTCTCTTAGAGTTGTTTCTTATTATAGTTATTCTCAAAGTTAAAAGTTATTTATTATCATTTCTCATTTGTCTGAATTATTTTTTCAACTTGATCTTGGCTATGGTTTAAAAACCAATGAACCCAAATTATAATAGTTACAGTTAAGTCATAGTGCAGCCATAATCTATAGGAATATTTTTAGTAATCTGGAGTGAGGTCTCAATGAATAAAAAGTATAAAATTATAATCTTTTGAGGCAAGAAAGAGAGAAAATATTAGTTTTCCCTTTCGAAGTTAATTTAAATTTGGCTCAGAGACTCCGTTTGCTAACATGGTGAAACAAATCTAAAATCAAATTTAATTTTGGATAAAGTTCCTCACTACCTAGATTTCATAACAATCTGGGATTGGGAGACAGCTAGCAGAGTGTTTATAAAGCAAATTAGAAATTTCTCATTCCTTAGTGGTATTTGTTGTTACTTTGCTCCATCTGTTGTGTGATGCCTCTGCTGAAGCTGGTCCTTTATCATCATCTGGACACTGATCACTTGAGTGTGTTTAAAGACACTACTTAAGGCAGTCTTCTCCATTGCCTGATAATTGCGCTGTGTAGGACTTCATTCATTCTTAGGACTTTGGTGCTTAATTACCAGCCATATCTAACATCTGAAGCCTGATGCTGGTGACTAAATATAAGAACATATGTCTCCACTATTTGTGGAAATGTGCAGATGTCCCCAGATCACCATTTTTTCAGGGGTTATATCTCCTTTTCCTTTCAACTCTCTGAATCAGGTTCTTTCTCCGTCTAGAACAGACTTTTTTCTGGGTGACTGGCAACTTCTAACTAGGCAATGCAAAAGCTAATAATAGTCTCTGAAGAAGAAAACCTTGACTTTTTAGGATCTAAGAAGGGGAAAATATATCTCACTCTCTTTTGTCTTTTTCAATCACAAGAAGTGAACCTTAATTCAATACATTTTCAAACCACAGTATAAATCCATTGAATGCACTTCCATGAAGGGTGGTAACAGGTCACTCTTCTCATCATTGTACCCTCAAATTTGCCAGGTACTTTGTAAGCATTAATAAATACTTTGCGTGTGAAATTTTCATTTTGGCTGTTTTTTGTTTTTTTTTTTTTCATTTTGGCTGTTTTTATCTTCTATGTCGACAATTCCACAGTTAGGAAGTGTAGGAGCTATAGCTGTAGATTTCCTGTTGCTGATTATATTCATTTACTGTGGGTACATCAGTAATAAAACAGAGATTCCTTCTTTTATGGAACTTACATTTTGGTGAGGCAATGGAAGAGAGAGATAATAAATAAATAAATAAATAAATAAATAAATAAAAATAAAGAATATAGTATGACAGTGCCATGTAGAAAACTAAGGTAGAGAAGAGAGAGAAAATGCAAGGAAGGCAGTTGAAATATACAATGCAGTGCACAGGAATACTTTCATTATTGAAAGGATGATATTCGAGCAAAGACCTGGAATCAATGGGAGAATTAACTACGTGTGAAAGTCCTAGATGCAGAAAAAAGAAATGCTGTGCCATGAGGCAGAAGCATGCCTGCCTTTTTGAGAAATAGCTTAGTGGATTGTTAGGTGTGGATTGACGGGGGTGGGGTGGTGGGGAAGAATAGGAGACCCAGTAGAGGGGTAAGGAGGTGGGATTATGTAGGGTCTTGCAGATCATTGTAAGGACTCAGGCTTTTTATCCCAATGAAATGGTGAGCCATCATATGGTTTTGAGCAAAGGAGAGATATGATTTGAGTTTTTTTTTAAGTTTACATGTTTATATTGACAGAGAGAGAGAGTGCAAAAGTGGCAGGGAGAGAGAAGGAGAGAGAGAGAGAGAGAGAGAGAGAGAGAGAGAGATTCCCAAGCAGGCTCCACACTGTCGGCATGGAGCCTAGAGCCCAATGCAGAGCTTAAACTCACAAACTGTGAGATCATGACCTGAGCCAAAATCAAGAATTGGATGCTCAAGCGACTGAGCCATCCAAGCACCCCATGATTTAAGTTTTAATAGCATCACTGTGGTTGTTCTGTTGGGAATAAATGATTGAAAGTTGGAAGCCTATGATTAATTGGGAGACACTTGAAATAATCCTAAGTAATTGTCGATGGTGCCTTGCACTGGGGATATATTTAGTCAGGTGGTGAAAAGTGGTGAAATCCTGTATCTACTTTGGAAGCAGAGCCAACAGAAACCTAGACTTTAAAGATTAAATCCATGTTTATGGATTCATTTCTCTTCTCGTTGTGGTTTGCATTCTTAATCAGTACTTCCACTGATTTCCCAAAAAAGTGTAGGAAAAAAAAATGTCTAGTTGAGCTGAGCCTGTGAATGAGCTGTTAAGAATGCCTGTTTTAAAGAGTTATATGACACCCAAGCTGATAAAGCTTTTATTCAGGAAGAATAGAAAGTTAAGTCTCAGTAAGTTCTTCGTTTACTGTACCATTTAGATTTCACTTTGAGTTTTACAGCACCACAAGTATTAGTGGTGGATGGGTACTTGTGGAGCTGCAACACAGCACGAATTCTTCCTGACACCTATTGGGTTATATACTGCAATATCCATAAAAGAGCTCCAACTAGTCCAGTCATTTCTCTTGAGAATGAGAAAACACCTACTCCTCTTAAAATAATAATAAAGAACAGTGGGATACAAAGTCCCATTAGGAAGATCACATGTAGGATTTTGCTTTACTAATTTGCAGAAGAGAAAACATGCTTCAGTGAAATTTGTCAGAGCAATGCCACATGGGGCTCTATCATGAGAAATTAATAGACAATCAAAGAAAACCAGAAGGCTCCCATTTTTTTGTAGATTCAGAGCTAGGCACTCATTTATTTTTGTAGTTTTCTCTTAATAGTCCAGTAGTTTCTGCCATGCAGCAATTTCATTAAAGCTTTGATCATACTAGTAATATAAACTCAAGCTTTCTGCAGAGGCTTCATTGCCCTAAAGAGTCAGTAATTGGCCAAATGGCTTTTAGAGTTTTGCTTGGATTCATCACAGTACAAGTAAAAATTAATTACCCCCACAGTTTCTGCAATGCCATAATATAAGGGTGTCAAAACTTGTCTTTCTAAATGGCATTTCTTAGTATCACACTGGATATGGGGCTGGCTATAAACGTGATTTGTGGAAACCATTAATGAAGTTCTAGACCTAATTGACTTCTCTTAGCTTTATGACAACATAAAAAAAGTTCTGCACTAGTGATAATTCTTTTAAAGTTCTGTAGTTGGAAATACATGGCTGTATATTTTTCCAATGAGGCAAGACTTAATGTTATTTAGAATTTGAAATGTAGCCATAGTAAGGAACAATATGGTAGACATGACTATTTTGATTTTTATCATTATTACCATCATTATCTTTATCTGCTAGTACCACTGTATTAGGCCTTGTGGAAGCTGTTCACCAGGGAAAAGACACAGCAAAGCAACGGTTCACACTGTTGTAGGAAGGCGTGCATTTTGACTACTGCTAAAATGAATTTATGACAAGAGATTTAGTATTGGAACACTCTTCCTTATTAATAGGAGACCTAAGACTCTAAAAGATTCGAACTTTGAAGTTTTCCTTCCGTTATTAATTCTATAATATCTGAAAATAGATGAAATGTTTATAAATTGAAGATCATTTTGGATATTAAACTAGGATCAAAATTAGATGATGTGTAACAATTGTCTCTCTTTTGATTATTCTTTCTTTGCTCATACTAAAACCGCTGCTAATCAATGCAGAGCAGCCTTTTGTTGGTAGAGATAAGCCATATTTGAAAAAAAAAATACTGTGAAGGTAGTAGCAAAATATGGTAATAGATTAAATGACAACATAGCATAGTAAAGGGGGGGATGTTTTCTTGTCTTGTCTGGGTTTCGTTTCTTCCACACTTCCCCCACCCCCTGTACTTTTAATTGAGCTGTCAATAATAATATTCTACATCTCTCTGGCTTTAGGGATATGCAGGTAATATGGACTTGGCCAATCTCTATGGCAAACAGTAATTGTCCAAGGGGTGGACTCATGACCAAGTGGGTGTATTCATTCTCTATTGCTGCTGTAACAAATTATATAAACTTAGTAGCTTTTAACAACACAAAATTATTGTCTTACGGTCTGTATAAGGATTGGGCCCACTGAAATTATTCAGGATAATCCCCACATATAACAACTCCATAGCCTTAACCACATCTGCAGAGTTCTTTTTGTTATATAAGAGAACATATTTATAGGTTCTGGGGATAGGACATCTTTGCAAGCCATCATTCTGCCTACCACAGTAGGGTAATGAGCACCATCCCAGAAGCTGATATATACCTGCTGGTCTTAAGGTCTTGCTGGTTTGCAGAGACGGCCACTGTTAGCTTGGAGCAGTTGATGGATCTTTTCTCAAGGTTCTTGGAAGAGGCTCATTAGATAATTAAGTCAACACCAAGGAAAGTAACAAAAGAAGAGAGAAACAGACCCTGAGTGTGTTCTTGAGCAGTGAGTCCTCATCTTGCCTAAAACTAGGTATATCTCACATTCTAAGCATAAAAAACAAACAAAACCTCTTCATCATTTAGTTCTTTGGAGTTGTATTTTTATTTCTTATAAACAAAGTGTAAATTGATACCTAAAAGTGTTGTGTGTAACAGAACCAGAGATGCAGAAGTGGCTGAATTGATTAAGGGTTATGGCTAGTGAGGATTCTGCTATCCCTTCTGGGAAGCTTGCTTCATACTATGTAGTAAACAGTATATTAATAAATCACCTCTCATTCTTTGGAACTTAGACTTACAGAAACCAGAGTTCTAAAGTGAGTGTTATTAAAAAAATATGAATGAGTCTGGCAAGTTCTTGAGGGTTTGGTAAGTTCCAGTTCTGATAAGAAATAGATAGACATTAGTATAATTGAACTATTTGGAAGCAGAAGAATAAGGCATTTAACTATGTAAAGAGAACCCCTTTCTGCCTGTACTCAACAATTTCAGACTACTGAAGGTCAAATAATCACAAGCCTAATGTTTGCAAAATTCAGATTCTACTTCTTATTCTGAAGCTGGTGCAATAAAATAGAGGAAGATAAAAACCACAGTCAGAAATAAGAATGGGACCCAGAAAGAGCCAAATAAATGGAAGAAATGATAGTATAGGTTCTTGCTAATGTCTTTTGCTGTGTACTCATTGCATGGCAGAATTTATAATGCCTCTCATGGTAAAGCACCTTCCACTAGGATGCAGTTTGGAGCAACGGAGCAGATTGGTCAACATATTACCTTTTTTGAGAGGCAAGAATTGAACTAGTTAGCCTGAGGTCTAGGATTATGGGAAGAAGCTCATGGCTTCTTGCGACAGTCAGGATCTTCTAGGTTTTATGGCTGTAGTTATTAGCTAATGTTGTTGCCCAAAACTGAACAGGCTGATGAACCGCCATGTTTTATTAGAGTAATAACATGGAAAAATCCTAAATTGGGAAAACAAGAACCATGGGTATTCAACCTCTAAGGTAATTTTTAGCACCACCTAATCATGGGAATGGCAAGAATCAGAGCCAACCTCTGAGGTGATCACTGATGGAAATGCAGAGTGATCTGCTGTTTTAAGCCATTGAGATGTTTTAGGTTATTTGTTACCCTAGAAAAACCTACCCTATTTGACTTATACATCCTCTTTTACAATTTCTATTTATTATTGCTTTCCAGATGTCATTTAATTATAGATTAATGCTCTTGGAGAAGCAACATCTATTTTTCATTGTTAGAGGTGGGGAAATTATTTTTCACTTCTATATTTCTATGTGGAGAAACTGTCATTAAGATGAAAGCCCTCCTGGGGCACCTGGATGGCTCAGTTGGTTAAGCGTCCGACTGTGCTGACAGCTCAGAGCCTGGAGCCTGCTTTGGATTCTGTGTCTCTCTTTCTGCCCCTCCCCTGCTCACGCTCTGTCTCTCCCACTCTTAAAAATAAACATAAAAATTAAAAAACAAAAGGTTAAATCACTCCTGGGATGCCTGGGTAACTCATTCAGTTAAGCTTCTGACTTTTGATTTTGGCTCTGGTTAGGATATCATGGTTTGTGAGATCGAGCCCCCTGTCAGGCTCTGCACTGACAGCGAGGAGCCTGCTTGGGAATCTCTCTCTCCCTCTCTCTTCCGCCCCTCCCCTGCTCATGCTTTTGATCTTTCAAAATAAATAAATAAATAATCTTTATAAAAAGATGGAAGCACTCCTGAATTCTCTTTGTCCTTCTAATCATTTCTTCTCTCGAGGCAGAAGTACCAACTAATGAAAGTCAGATTGACTGAAGACACTGGGCATGCATGGCTCATCCTCTTCTCTTCTCAATGAGAGCTTCTTAATCTTGGAGAACATCTGTTACGTTTGATTTTTGCCATGTGTTAAGCTGAAAAATATGGGCCCTATACCTGCTGTTGCCTGGCTCTCCCTAAGACTCTACAGGCAATTCTGCTTAATTCAGGTGATAGTAATAGCAAGGTTTTGACTCAGAACTAAAACCACATTATGTAATTACTTTTTAATCAGTAATAATATTTATTTTTAATATCTGTCTGACTCCTGCGTCTATCTCTCAACTGATACCAAATGTGGGAGAAATGTGTAAGTGATTCTGGAACTTATGTTGGATACAGTATTGGATGAGAGTTTGGGTTACCAGCCTTTAGTTGCTTAAATTTTTCTTTTATTACTCTTATTTTCAGATTTATTGAGGTATAATTGATAAATAAAGTGGTAAGATATTCAAAATGTAAAATGTGATGATTTGATACACATTATACATCATGAAAGAATTTTCTCTCATTGAGTTAACACATTCATCACCTCATATAGTTCCTTGATTGATTGACAAGAACATGGAAGTTATATTCACTTATCAAATTTCAGTTGTACAATACAGTGTTATCAACTATAGTTACCTTGTTATACATTAGAGTCTCAAAACTTATTTATCTTATAACTGAAAGTTTGTCTCATTTTACCAGTCTTCCCCTCTTTCCCTCACTCACCAGACCCTGGCAACCTACTTGTCTATTCTATTTTTTTTTAAGTTTGATTTTTTTCTTTTTTTTTTTAGATTGCATGTAATGTTTGTCTTTCTCTGTCTGGTTATTCTACTAAGCAAAGTGCCCTCTAGGCTTATCCATATTCTTGCAAATAAAAGGATTTTCTTATTTTTGAAGGCTGAACAATATTTTGATTATATATATATATATATATATATATATATACATATATATATATGTATATATATATACACTACATTTTCTTTATCTACTCATCCATTAATGGACACTTTGTTTCCATATCTTAGCTATTGTGAATAATACTCAATGGCCATGGTACTGCAAATAACTCTTTGAGATAATTATTCTCCTTCCTTTGGATATATACCCAGAAGTTGGATGGCTGTATCATATAGTAGTTTTGATAGTTTTGATTTTTTGAGAAACTTCTGTATTGTTTTCATGACTGTACCAGTTTACATTACCATCAACAGTGTACAAGCGTTCCCTTATCTACACATCTTTTTGACAATATATAACCTAAAAGTTGTGAGATGATATCATGATGTTTCATTGTGGTTTGGGTTTGCATTCCCCAGATGATTAGTGATGTTAAACACCTTTTCATTTGCCTGTTGGCCATTTAGTGATGGAATGGCCATTAGTTGGAATAATTCCTATCCAGATCCTTTGCCAATTTTTAAAATGGGTTATTGGTTCTTTATTATTATTGAGTTCTGTGGGTTACTTGTATATTTTGGATATTAACCCCTTATTGGATATGTGGTTTGCAAATATTCTTTCCCATTCAGTAGGTTATCTTTTTATTCTGTTGATGGTTTCCTTTGTCGTGTAGAAGTTTTTTAATTTGATGTAGTCTCACTCATTAATTTTTGAATTTATTACCTTTACTTGTATTTTTTATTTTTATTTAGTCATTGATTTTAAGTAGGCTCCACACTGGCATGAAGACCAATGTGGGACTTGAATTCATACCCAGAGTTTAACACCTAGGCTGAGATTAAGAGTCAGACTCTCCACTGACTTAGCTACCCAGGTGCCCTTGTTGCCTTTGCTTTTAGTGTCAAATCCAAAAATTCATTGCCAAGACCAATGTTAAGAGATTTACTCCTATGTTTTCCTCTAAAAGTTTTATGGTTTCAGTCTTTAATCTATTTTGAGTTGATTTTTGTGTATGGTGTAAGATAGGGATCCAGTTTCATTCTTTTCTGTGTGACTGTCCAATATTCCCCAAACTATTTTTTGAAGACACTATCTTTCCCCCTGATTCTTGGCTTTAATTAATAAATTTGACATAAATTAATTGACGATATGTAAATAGGTTTATTTCTGGGCTTTGGTTCTGTTCTATTGATCTGTTTGTTCTAATGCTAATACCAAACTTTTTCATCATGGTAGCTTTGTAATATAGTTTGAAATCAGGAAGTATGATGTGTCTAGCTTTGTTCTATTTTTCTCAAGATTTCTTTGTTTATTTGAGATCTTTTGTGGTTTCATACACATTTTAGAAATGTTTGTTCTATTTCTGTGAAAATGACTTTGAAATTTTGATAAGGATTGCATTGAACCTGTAAATTGTTCTGGAGAGTATGGACATTTTGATGGTATTAATTCTTCTGATCCTTGAACATGTAGTATCTTTCAATTTACAATAAAACCTTGGGTTGCAAAGATAATTCATTCCAGAAATATGCTTTTAATCCAAAGCTCTTGTATATCTAAGTGAGTTTCAAGAACCATTGGTTCAGATCTGACAATGTAACATTTGACATCATGTAATACTCATATTGCAAGACATCGCATATTTATCAAGTTAAAATTTATTAGAAATATTTACTTGCCTTGCAGAACACTTACAGAATAAGTTACTTGTAATCAAAGGCTTTACTGTATTTGTGCCTTCAATTTCTATCATCAATGTCTTATAGTTTTCAGTGTAGATATCTTTCATCTCCCTGGTTAAATTTATTTCTAAGTATTTTCTTACTTTTGACACTTGTAAATGAGATTTTCTTAATTTCTCTTTCTGATAGTTCATTGCTAGTGTACAGAAATGTAACTGATTTTGTATATTGATTTTGTATCGTGCAACTTTATTGACTTTATTAGTTTGGACAGAATTTTGGTGGAGCCATTAGTGTCTTCTATATTTAAGATCATGTCATCTGCAGATAGAAACAATTTTACTTCGTTCTTTCTGATTTGGATGCCTTTTGTTTCTTTTTCTTGTCTATTCGCTCTGGCTAGAACTTCCTGTACTATGTTATGTAAAGGTGGTAAGAGTGGTCATCTTTGTCTTATTCCTGATCTTGGAGAAAAGGCTTTCAGATTTTCACCATTGAGTATGATGTTATCTGTAGGTTTAAATGGTCTTTATTATGTTAAGGTATGTTCCTTTTGTACCTAATTTGTTAAGAGTTTTTATAGCGAATAGATGTTAAATTTTGTCAAATAGTTTCTCTCCATTTATTGAGACAATCATATAATTTTTATTCATCCTTTGTTAATGTGGTATATCTCATTGGATCATCTATACATCCCTAGAATAAATCCCACTGTATCGTCATATATGATCCTTTTAATGTACTGTTGAATTTGATTTTCTAATATTTTGTTGAGAGATTTTTAATTTTATTTGTCAGGAATATTGGTCTGTACTTTTCTTTTTTTTTCAGTGTCCTTGGCTGGCTTTGGTAATAGGGTGATGCTGACTTTGTAAAATGAGTTGGGAAGTGTTCCCTTCTATTCTATTTTTTGAAAGAGTTTTACAAGGGTTGGTATTAGTTCTTCTTTAAATGTTTGGTAGAATTTACCAGTAAAGTTGTCTGGTCCATGACTTTTCTTTGTTGGGAAGTTTTTTTTGTTTTTTTTTTTTTTTAATGTTTATTTACTTTTGAGAGAGAGAGAGAAAAAAGTCTGTGCATGAGAGTGGGGGACGGGCAGAGAGAGAGGAAGACAGAGGATTTGAAGTGGGTTCTGTGCTGACAGCAGAGAGCCCAAAATGGGGTTCAAACTCATGAACCATAAGATCATGACCTGAGTTGAAGTCAGATGTTTAAATGACTGAGCCACCCAGACACTCCTTTTTGTTGGGAAGTTTTTGATTGTTGGGTCACTCTCCTTACTAGTAATTAGTCTGTTCAGATTTTCTAAATTTTTCATGATTCAATCTTGGCATCTTTCTAATGTTTCTAAGACATTATACATTTTTTTCTAGGTTGTCCAATTTTTTTTAAATATGAAATTTATTTTCAGATAAATTTATTTTCAAACTGGTGTGGCTACAAAAGGCCATATTTCATTCTTTCTCATTGCCAAGTAGTATTCCATTGTGTATATAAACCACAATTTCTTTATCCATTCATCAGTTGATGTAGGTTGTCCAATTTTGGGTATATAATTGTTCATAGTAGTCTCTATAATCTTTGCATTTCTCTGGTATCAATTACAATGTCTCATAATTCATTTCTTTTTCTTTTTCTTAACTTTCATTTAGCTTCAGGTGTACAATATAGTGATTCAACACTTCCATACATCACCCAGTGCTCATCACAACAAGTACACTCCTTAATCCCTATCACCTATTTTACCCATCTCTCTACCCACCTCCCCTCTGGTAACCATCAGTTTATTCTCTATAGTTAAGAGTCTGTTGCTTGGTTTGACTTCTTCTCTCTTTTTCCACCTTTGTTTGTTTGATTTCTTAAATTCCACATATGAGTGAAATCGCATGGCATTTGTCTTTCTCTTACTGACTTAATTCACTTAGCATAATGCTCTCTACCTCCATCCATGTCATCACCACAAATGGCAAGATTTATTCTTTTTATGGCTAAGTAATATCCTATTGTGTCTATGTAATACCTCTTTATCCATTCATCAATCGATAGACACCTGGGCTGTTGCAATAGTATAAGTAGTGTAGATAATGCTGTTATAAACATCAGGATGCATGTTTCCCTTTGAATTTGTAATTTTGTATTCTTTGGGTGAATACCCAGTAGTGCAATTACTAAATCATAAAATAGTTCTATTTTTAACTTTTTGGGGGAACATTCATACTGTTTTCCACAGTGACTGTACCAGTTTGCATTTTACCTAAATGCAAGAGGGTTTCCCTTTCAGGGTAAAAAAAAAAAAAAAAAAAAGGAGGGTTTCCCTTTCTCTGCATCCTCACCAATACTTGTTTCTTGTACTCTTGATTTTAGCCATTCTGCAAGGTGGGAGGTGAGATTTCATTGTAGTTTTGCTTTATATTTCCCTGATGATTGATGTTGAGCATCTTTTCATGTGTCTCTTGACTATCTGTAAGTCTTCATTGGATAAATGTCTATGTCTTCTGCCCATTTTTTAAATTACTTACTTTTGGAATGTTGAGTTTGATAAGTCCTTTATATTTTTGGGCATTAATCCTTTATCATATATGTCATTTGCAAATATCTTCTATTCCATAGGCTGTTATTTAGTTTTGTTGATTGTTTCCTTCACTGTGCAAAATATTTTTATTTCAACGAGGTCCCAATAGTTTATTTTTAGCTTTGTTTCCTTTGCTTCAGAAGACATATCTAGTAAGAAGTTGCTATGGCTAATGTCCAAGAGGTTATTGCCTGTGCTCTCTTCTAGGATTTTATGGTTTCCAGTCTCACATTTAGGTCTTTAATCCATTTTTTTAATGTTTATTTATTTTTGAGAGAGACAAGGAGAGACAGACTGTGAGAGGAGGAGGGGCAGAGAGCGAGGGAAACACAGAATCTGAAGCAGGCTCTAGGCTCTGAGCTGATAACACAGGGCCTGACATGGGGCTCGAACCCATGAACCATGGGATCATGACCTGATTGAAGTTCGATGCTTAACCAACTGAGCCACCCAGATGCCCCAGGTCTTTAATCCATTTTGAATTTATTTTTGTGTATAGTGTAAGAAAGGGGTGCAATTGCCTCTTTTCCATGTTGCTGTCTACTTTCTCCAAAACCATTTGCTGAACAGACTGTGTTTTTCCCATTGGATATTCTTTTCTAGCTTTGTTGAAGACTAATTGACTATATAGTTGTGGGTTCATTTCCAGGCTTTCTATTCTATTCCATTGATCTAGATGTCTATTTTTGTGCCAGTACCATGCTGTTTTGGTCACTATAGTTTTGTAATATAACTTGAAATCTGGAATTGTGATGCCTCCATCTTTGTTTTTTTTTTTTTCAAGGTTGTAATCCATTTATAATTTTATTTATTTAGGTCCTCTCTTTTTTCTTGGTGAGTCTAGCTAAAGAGTTGTCTCTTTTATCTTTTAAAAAAATCAGGTTTTGTTTGTTTGTTTTGTTTCAGTGATCTTTTATATTATCTTTTTAGTTTATTTCTTTTATTTCCACTTTGATCTTGGTTATTGCCTCCTTTCTTCTAACTTTGGGCTTGGTTTGTTCTTTTTTTAAATTTTTTAATGTTTATTTTATTTTTGTGAGAGAGACAGAGCATGAATGAGGGAGGGGCAGAGAGAGAGGGAGACTCAGAATCTGAAGCAGGCTCCAGGCTCCAAGCTGCCAGGTCAGAGCCTGATGTGAGGCTTGAACCCATGAACTGTGAAATCATGACCTGAGCCTAAATTGGACACTTAACCTGCTAAGCCACCCAGACACCCCTGTTCTTCTTTTTATAGTTCCCTGAGGAGTAAAGATAACTTGTTTATTTGGGCTTGATCTTTTTTCTTAATGTTGATTTTTATCACTATAATTCTCTGTCTTAGCACTGCTTTTGCAGCCTTTCATAAGTTTTGCTATGTGGTGTTTCCATTTTAATTTTCTCAAGTTATTTTATATTTCTCTTTTGATTTCTTTCCCACCCAGTGTTTTTTTTCAGAAGCATGTTATTTAATCTCCAAGCATTTGTGAGTTTTCTTCTTTTAAGTGATTTCCAGTTTCTCACCATTGTGGTCAGATAAGATGTTGATGTATTTCAATCTTCTTAAACTTATTAAGGCTTATTTTATGGACTACCAAATGATCTTTGTTGCAGAATGTTTCGTGTGCTCTTGAAAAATGTGTATTCTGGTGCTGTTGGATTGAATGGTATGTATATATCTGTTAAAGCCATCTGTTCTAATTTGTTGCTTAAGTCATTGTTTCCTAACTGATTTTCTGTCTGGATGATTTATCCATTGTTGAAAGTGGTTTTTGAAATCCTCTATTATTGTTATTGAGAAACTGTCTGTTTCTCCTTTCAGATCTAGTAATATTTGCTTTATATGTTTATGTGCTCCTATGTTGCATGCATACATACTTAAAAATATTGTAACCTTGATGAATTGAGTCCTTTACCATAATATAATAACTTTTTTGTCTCTTGCTATAGTCTTTAGCTTATACTCTATTTTGCCTAAGTATGGTTACTCCTGCTTTCTTTTTGTTTCAATTTATATGAAATGCCATTTTCTATCTCTTTACTTTGAATCTCTGTGTGTTCTTAAATCTTAAGTGAGTCTCTTATATGCAATATACAGTTTTGTCTTTTTTGAAAAATCCATCAGCCACTCTGTTTTAGTAAAAACATAATTTAGTCCATTTACATTTAAAGTAATTATTGATAGGTATGGATTTACTATTGCCTTAAGGTTTTTCTCTGGTAATTTTTTTTGTATTTTTGTTTTTTAAAGTACTTTGAATTTATCATGCTAATCCTTGTAGTTTGCAAAGTTTCTACTGAAAAATCTGCTGATGGTCAATGGGGATTTCTTCTATATAACAAGTTGGTTTTCTTTTGCTGCTTATAAGATTCTCTCCTTGTTTTTAAACTGCGTAATTTAATTATTATATCTCTTTAATTTTTGACAATTTAATTTTAATGTTTCTCTTTGGATTCTTCTTATTTGGGACTTTTTGGACTTCCTAGATCTGGATATCTGTTTCCCTAGGTTAGAGATGATTTTAGCCATTATTTCTCTGAATAAAATTTCTGCCCCTTTCTCTGTCCTCCATCTCTGGGTCTTTTAAAATGCATACATTGGCCCACTTACTTATTGTCCTATAAGTCCCTTAAGCTCTCTCCAAGGTTTCATTTTTTTCTTTTTGCTTCTATCAATGTATTCCAGTACTCTATATTTAAGTTTCTGATCCTTTTTTTCACTTTATCTAGTCTTCTGTTGAAATCCTATATCAAAAATGTTCAGTTCTGTTATTGTATTTTTCAACTCTGTGATTTCCGTATGTTGCTTTTTATATTTTCTATCTCTGTTGAAATCTTACTTTGTTCATACATTGCTGTTCTGACTAGGTAAGTATCTTCATCATCATTATTTTGAAATCTCTTTCAGGGATGTCATTATCTCTGTTTCATTAACATTGGTGTCTGGATATTTAGTATGCTCTTTTGTTTGGAACATACTCTATTTCCTCATTATTCTTAAATCTGTGTTGATTTCTGTGCAATAGATGAGACAGCTACTCCTCCCAGTCTTGACAGAGTGGTCTCATGTAGGAGATGAACCATATCAATCAGCCCAGCTTGTGCTCCTTATTGTCTCTCCACCTCCTGACTGTCCAAACTGTCTCCTTTGATTTTAGTTGCTTCCAGTACTTGAGGGGATGCCACGACCCATCATTGTCCCAAAGATGAGGATTACAGTCAGTAGCTTAATGCAAGCTTATTAAAGCTGTTGCTCTCAGGCAGCAACTTTTAAAATATGCAGATTAACCAGGGGAGGTGTTTTTCTTCAGGGAAATACTGGGAAGTGATGTTTTTGCTTTCTTTCTGTGTAGGGGAATAACTAGTTAATAACTGCTCCCTTTTTGCTACATTACTGTGGTACTCATGAATGGAAGCCCTGTTGGTTATTCTGGGGCCCATTCCTCAGGCTGTAGCCATAAAATCTGGGAGGCAGGTGAGATACTGGTGATTTAAAACAGAATGGAGAAAGGAGATGGAGGAAGTATTCATTGGTTTCTCTCATCTCTTGGGAGGTGGAGGGATCACAACAAATCCTTTGTTGCATCCTAAGTAGTAGGCTGGCCTTCAGGCAGCAGCTTTGAAAGCATGCAGATGGACCTCCTTTTAGCAAAAGACTGAGAGATGGGCATTTTTGCCTCCTCCCTCTGTACTGAGCCTTAGGGGAATAGTCATGGCTAGTGCTCTGTGCCCATTAAGAACTGCTGTTTTGTTTGTTATTGTTTTGTGGATCTTGTGAATGCAAGCCCCACTGGTTTTCAGAATGAGTCATTTTGGAGCCCATCCCTCAGGTAGAATCTCAAAAGTTAGGAGGATATATATGGGCTCCAAAAACCTTTGCTCTTCGGGGAGAAGCTAAGAGTTAGAGATTCCCTCCTGATTATATAGTTCTGTGCTAGAGTGGGGTTTATGACAAGCATATATTGCAGACTTCACTATCTATTTCAGTATGGTTTTTGTTTTTTGTTGTTTTTGTTGTTTTGTTTTTGTTTATATTTTGTTTTCTTTGCCTGTATATGTAGGAGTTCCTCATCTAGCTCTGGATCTTTTTCAGAGGGAATTGCTCTGTGTGTAGTTATATATTTGGTTACATCCATTGGGGGAGGGTAGCACAGGAGCTTTCTGTGTTACTGTCTTGCCATCTTACTTGATCTTCTGATTCTATTTTTTTAATAGGTGGTAGTTTATTTTAATAAAGAAGAATTTTATGATTATATTTATAAGACAGAATGTACATGGATACTTGACAACTATAAGGTGAAATGTAGCATGCAAATATTGGTTTTTGTACCTCAGAATTTTTCTCTTCTTTCCCTCCTCCCTCTCTCCCTCTTTCACCCTTCCTTCTTTCCTTTTTCTTCTTTCTTTCTCCCTCCCTCCCTCTTTCTTTCTTTCTTTCTTTCTTTCTTTCTTTCTTTCTTTCTTTCTTTCTTTCTTTAAAAAATATCCAACCAACCCCATTCCATAACTATAATGTGATTTTCAGTTAAGGTGATATGTCCTCCCTCTCTCCCAGGCATGGATCCTAGGACTGGACAATATGCTTTTGGCAATAGTGAATAATGAATCACCAATATCTTCCACTGACCCAGCTGACTTATCAGAGAACTTCCTTGGTATTGGTATTTGTATTGGTATATATAGATTAAATCAATAATAACTACAAAACAAAAACAAAAAAAACTCTATATCTTTTTGTTGAAGTTGGAAGCTGGATATTAAAAATAAAGAACTGCCAATGACCATCCTCATTAGCTTCATAAATGATGTCTGTCTGTAGTCAGAGCAAATAATTCCAATATAAGAGGGAATTAAGCCTAGAAATGGAGAGAGGGTGAGAGAGAGAATGGGAGCAAGAGAAATATGCCTTATGACATCCTTTAATCTTGAGTTCCAAACTTGCCTGAGGCCAATTCCACCTCTGGATGTCTCAGCTAAACAATAAAATACATTTTTTATTAAGATAGTTTTAGTTGAGCTTACTTCACTTGCCAGTGAGTGAGTTTGGTTAATATTGAAGGTTATAAATGATGAGCCTAAAACACTGTGGTTATATAAATGGTCAGAGCCATTTTACAGTTGTTCGTTGTTTATAATAATTTGCTTATGGGAAGAAGTATAATGGTAAGAAAAATAAATTCACACTAAAGTGATTTTAAGATAAGTCAAGAAAACCCATGGACAATAGAAAAAAAGAATATAGAAGAAATTTCTTTGATACCTGATATAGATGATACTGCAATCGTTCCAGATGGCCCAGAAAAAGTGGCATTGAGAAAAATCTATGGATGGATGAAATAACATGCAACGGAAGATAAAGTTATGTGAGTGGTCCTAAAGGAATCATCAGACTTTAAAGAAGCTCCAGGAAGACCATGTGAAGATTAAAATCAGAAAATGTATTCATTTTAATGCAAAAGGGGGAAAACTGTCTCAGAAGTTCAAGTAACAGACATGCCTATAGTAACAAAGCTGATAAAAGAATTTTATAAAGGAATATTTTGTAAAAAGAGGGTAAATTGTAAATAGCAGAATTATAAATATATTTAATTCCTGAAATCTTCTTATAAAATGTTTAAACATTTGATTTAAAAAGTGTGCTTATTATTATTTTTTTTGTAATTTACTCATAATATATTTGGAGTAAATATGTTAATTACTGCTGGAGTAAAATTAATAAAGTTTTATTACTGAAACCAGCATCTTCTTATGCTGGACATAAATTATTAAACTTGTCATGTATTTAACGAGACTTGACAGATCTGCCAAAAAGAGACAGGCAGATTTCTTTCATTTCCTTCTTTTGAACGAAGATCAAAGATCTTTTTTTAAAAAACGTTTTCTCTATTGCCTTACTATTCAGATAGCAAAATCCTGCTTTGCAGAATCCTTATTACATATTATTTGGGCAGCATTTCTTTATTTTTTTTTGCATTATATTGAAGTTTTTTCCCCTTCAATTTATTCTGGCATTTCTTATCAATAAAGGGGCTGAGAAATTCAGATTATTGAGCCCATCAGGGTGAAATGTTCAAAATAATATCAGCTTGGCTTTTATTGTTCACTAAAGATTATGGTGGCCCCTGTGTAAATCATCAAAACACATTATTTGATCAATGAAAGACAACTGTCATTCTATGAGCTTCATTTTCCATTTAACAGTGTGAAAAATCTCTGTTAACATCAGATGTTAAATTTAGAGAGCACATTAATGCTCACCTCTCCTCATAAAGTGTGGTACACATTTAATCAAAACGATTTGATACCTCAGTCATGGTACACCCTAATTATAACCCAAATCCAAACAATACTTGTATTATATATCTGCAAAATGTGTGAAAATAATTTTAATGCTGATGCTTTGACATCAGACTACACCCGAGTTTAAAGTTTGACTTTCCCAATTGCTAGCGTGATTGTACACAAGTTACTTTGACACAGAATGCCTTCATTAAAAGGAATTAATAATACATATTTCATATGGTTGGAATTTAATGAGCTAATACAGGTCAGACACTTAATACAGTATCTGCTACTCTGAAAGATGTCAGTAGTCAGGACGATGACAATGAAAATGACAAAGCTATTATTAAAAGCATAGGATCCAAGAAAGAAGCCTCTAGGTTAGTTCATAGCAAACTCCCCTTATGTCTAGGAAGTCATGATGCCATATTTTCCCTTGTCTGTTTATCTATGGATAAAACAAAATTATTCTGTTTTATCTTAAAAAGGACTGCTCTGAAATATGCCCCAACACTTTTCCTTCAAGTCAGTGATGAAATAATGTATTTTCTGGGTATAAAATAAACACAGATGTTTTTACTGTTCCCAAGCTGGAATTGAAATAGGGACTCAAACAAACCACAGCCTCCTGGAACTTCAGCCTTCTCAAATCCCTCTTTATGGCTCCAATACCTCCATGTGGGAACTCCTTGCAGTAATAAATGCCATCTTCCATGTTTATCATGCCTCTCATATTGCAAAGGTATGCATCCTTGACTTCTGATTCTTCCATGAGAACCTTTGTATAACTAATGTTGATGCTTCCACTCTCTCTCACCCACTCTTCATGATGTGCTATTTGCCATTTCAGGCCCCTAATTTATTTTATTATTTTATTTTATTTTATTTTATTTTATTTTATTTTATTTTATTTTATTTTATTTTATTAATTATTTTATGTTTGAGAGAGAGAGCGCAGAGGAGAGGGGCAGGGGAAGAGAGAGAGAGAGAGAGAGAGAGAGAGAATCTAAAGCAGTGTCCATTCTCAGCATGGAGCCCAATGCAGGTCTTGATCCCATGATCCTGGGATCATGACCTGAACCAAAATCAAGAGTTGGAGGCTCAACCAAGTGAGCCACCCAGGTGCCCTTAAGGCCCATATTTTAAATCACAATTCATTGCTCCTTTGTCCTCTCAAATTCATGGAGAAGTTCCTATTTTTTTCATCTTCCTTCAGTTCCTGGTGAAATGCTTGGCACATTCTAGGGTGCTTATTAAATGAATTAATACAACTTTTATTTCACTTACTGTTTACTATAATTTCTACTCTAAATTCTCTTGGAGTTTTCTAAAGGGAGATATGCCTATTTTAAAGCAAATTGGTCTCTGACATTTTAACGATTTTTCTTTTTCTGCTGTTCCAACTCTCCTCACTTATTGAGCTTGTAACACATTTACTTCCAGTGGTAAATTCTTTCCTTACTGTAGTATATTAAATATTGATTAGGAAATATTCACTTTATGGAAAGAGTATACTCTACTTTATTGCCATTGGGCTTGGTCCTATGGCTTGCTTCGGTTAAAGTATGTTAGAGATACAACTTTCATAGAGGCTTGAAAGGATTTGTACGGTTGGGCATGCCCACCCTCTTGAGTTCCTGACCTTCACCATAAGAGAATATGACTTGGGTAGCCAGTGGTCAAAGGAAAATGACGAACACGTGGAGCAGACCAGGATGCAAACCACAGCCTGGAGCCAAGGCTTGCTTCTAAGCCTTCCCAATTTAGAATAGCCAAATCCCAGCTGACCTGCAGACTTCTAAGTGAAAAAACACTTAGTTGTTGTATGTCACTGTGTTTTAAGGTAGTTTGTTTTTGCAGCATTATTGTGCCAATAACTGACAGGCCTATTCAGTCTATAGAACTGGGAGGGGTATTTGACGTATGAGCTAATCTGAGGAATAAATGAAAGAATAAAAGGCTTTAGTAATTTTTCTCTTCTTATTAAGCTGATTAGATTCATATGCAGATAAATACATGGACCTACCAAACCAACCCTTGACATACAATGTAACAGTGTCTGAAATTGTATAGAACTTATTTTAGTCTCATGCTCTGGAATTTCTGTTATAATAATGAACTGCATCTATCACCTTAGTTCTAAAGGTTTAGTAATTAAGAGTAGAAATATCTTCGTTACATAATACCCATATGAACTTGCTGTGAGCCACTGTTAACACACAAGTTCTCAGCTGTGATTTGCTCAAGTACACCTTCAGCCCCTTTCTCTCTCTCTTCCTCTTCTGGAATTCCTATTATATGGATATTGTTGAGTTTGATTGCATCACTTAGTTCTCTAATTCCCCCCTCATACCCCAGCTCCCTTTTTTTATCTCTCTTTTTCTCAGCTTCCTCTTTTTCTATAATTTTATCTTCTAACTCACCTATTCTCTGCATCTTCAATCCGAGCTGTGGTCGCCTCCATTTTTTTTTGCACCTTATTTATAGCATTTTTTAGCTCCTCATGACTATTTCTTAGTCCCTTGATCTCTGTAGCAATAGATCCTGTGCTGTCCTCTATACTTTTTTCAAGCCCAGCGATTAATTTTATGACTATTATTCTAATTTTTTTTCTGTTATATTGCTTACATCGTTTTTGATCAATTTGTTAGCTGTTGCTACTTCCTGGAGTTTCTTTTGAGGAGAATTCTTCCATTTCGTCATTTTGGATAGTCCCTGGGTGGCACAGAAGTGCAGAGTACTTCCCCTGTGCTGTCTGGAGTAACTTGTGTTGGTGGGTGGGGCCACAGTCAGACTGGTGTGTACCTTATCTTCCCCTCTCCCAGGGGCAGGACTCACTGTGGACTGGTATGGCACCTGTCTGGGCTTCTTGCATGCTGCCAGACTTGTGGTGTTGCTTTGATGGGATCTGGCATATTAGCTGGGGTGGATCTGCAATGTGCACAGGGGTAGGAGGGGCAGGTTTAGCTTGCTTTGCTGTGGTGGTCCCCTGCTAGATGGGTCCTGCAGCTCCAGGAGGAATGCAGGCAGACCTGTTGGAGGGATGTATCCACAGAAGCACAGCATTGGGTGTTTGCGCGCTGCAAACAAGTTCGGTGATGGGAACTGATTACCTTTGGGTTTTCGGCTGGGGGATGGGAGAGGGAGATGGTGCTGACCAGCGCCTTTTTACCCTGCCAAGCTGAGCTCTGTCCTTCCAAGGTTCAGCAACCCTCCCTCCCAGTGTCCTCTCGCCCTCCCACTCTCTGAGCAGAGCTGTTGACTTTTAACATTCCAGATGTTAAGTCCCGCTGGCTGTCAGAACTCATGCAGTCCGGCCCCTCCGCTTTTGCGAGTCAGACTCGGGGCTCTGTCTTGCCAGGAGGGCTGCCCCAACACCGCCCCAGCTCCCTCCCGCCAGTCTGTGTAGTGCGCACTGCCTCTCTGACCTTCCTACCCTCTTCTGTTGGCCTCTTGTTTACGCTTGGTCCATTCTGCTAGTCTTCTGGCAGTTTCTGGGTTATTTAGGCAGCTGTGGGTGGAATCTAAGTGATCAGCAGGAGGAAGTGAGCCCAGCATCCTCCTACGCCGCCATCTTCCAGAGTTTGTCAGTATTCCTTTTTCTGACTGACTTATTTCACTTAAGCATTTTACCCTCTTGGTCTATCTGTTGTTGGATATGGCAAGATTTCATTGTTTTTTATGGCTGGGTAATATTTCATTGTGTGTGTGTGTGTGTATACATATATATCCTCCTTATCCATTTATTTATGGATGGATACTTGAGTTGCTTCCATATCTGGACTATTTTAAATAATGCTTCCCATAAACATAAAGATGCATATATCTTTTCCAATTAGTTTTTTTTTCTTTTATTCTGGCAAATACTGAGTGGTGGAATTACTGGATCATATGGTAATTCTGTTTTTAATTTTGGTGGAACCCCATACTCTTCTCCACAGTGGCTGTACCAATTTGCATTCTCATTAACAATGTGCAAGGGTTCACTTTTCTCCACATCCTTGTCAATATTTGCTATTTCTTCTGTTTTTGATTTTAACAATTCTGACAGAGGTAAGATAATTCATGGTTGTTTTAATTTGCATTTCTTTGATGATTAGTGATATTCAGCATCTTTTCATGTGTCTATTGGCCACCTGTATGTCTTCTTTGGAAAATGTCTATTCAAGTACTCTGCCTTTTTATTTTATTTTATTTATTTTTTTGATACGTTCAAAGAACTAACCCCTGGTTTTATTGATCTGTTTTTTTTTTTTTTTTTAGTATTTATTTTATTTATTTCTGCTCTAGTTTTTTTTTTTTCTTCCTTCTACTGGTTTTGGGCCTTGTTTGTTCTTTTTTCCAGCACCTTTAAGTGTAAGATTAAGTGTTTATTTGAGATTTTTATTGCTTTTGAGATAAGCCTGTATTGCTATAATCATCCCTCTTGGTACAGCTTTGCTGCATCTCAAAGATTTTGAGCTGTTGTGTTTTATTTTTATTTTTCTCCATGTATTTTTAAAATATTTTTAGACACACTGATCAACCCATTTATTGTTTAGTAGCATGTTATTTAGCCTCCATGTATTTGTGTTTTTTCCAGATTTCTCTTGTGGCTGATTTCTAGTTTCAAAGTGTTGTGGTAGGAAAAGATGCATATTATGATTTCAATCTTTTTAAATTTGTTGAGACTTGTTTTGTGGCTTCATATATAATGTATTCTGGAGAATATTCCATATGCAGTTGAAAATAATGTGTGTTCCACTGTTTTGGGATGGAATGTTCTGAATATATTTGTTAGATCTATCTAGTCCTACATGCCATTCAAAGCCACTGTTTTCCCCATTGATTTTATGTCTAGATGATTTATCTATTGAGGTGCTTAAGTCCTCTACTATTATTGTATTTCTATTAATTTCTTTTTTTTTTTACTTCTGTTATAGTTGCTTTATGTGAGTGGGTGGTTCTATGTGGGTGCATAAACATTTACAATTGTTATATCTTCTTATTGGATTGTTCCCTTTGCCATTATGTAGTGTCCTTCTTTGTCTCTTGTTGTAGTCTTTGTTTTAACGTTTATCTTGTTCATTTTGTATTGGTACCCCAGCTTTTTTTTTGCCTCCATTTTTTTATAAAAACATTTTCCCATCTTATTTCCTTCAATCAGTATGTGCCTTTTGGTCTGAAATGACTCTCTTGTGATCAGCAAATTGATGGGTCTTGTTCTTTTCTCCATTGAATCACTATGTATTTTGATTGGAGCATTTAGTTTTTGCATTCAGTAATTATTGGTAAGAACGTACTTATTGCCATTTTGTTACTTGTTTTATGGTTGTTTTTGTAGGTCTTCTCCTGATCTCTTCTTGTGGTTTAAGGGCTTTTTTTGTGTGTGTGTGATATGTTTTGATTCTTTCCTCTTCATGTTTTGTGTATCTAGTAGAAATTTTTGATTTGTGGTTACAATTCAATTTTTTCTACAATTTGTGGTTAGAAAGATTTATTTAATTTTTTTAAATTTATTTTTGAGAGAGAGTGAGACAGAGTGAGAGAAGGGAAAGGGCAGAGAGAGAGGGAGACACAAAATACAAAGTGGGCTCCAGGTTCTTAGCTGTCAGCACAGAGCCTGACATAGGGCTAGAACTCACAAACCGTGAAATCATGACCTGGAATGAAGTCAGATGCTTAACTGACTGAGTCACCCAGGCGCCCCTACAATTCATTTTGTGAATAACATCTTATGCAGGTATCAGTCTATATTAAGTTGATGGTTGCTTAATTTTAACCCATTCTAAAATCATTGAATTTTATGCCCCCTTCATGTTTTATGTATATGATGTCATACTTTACATCCTTTTGCGAATACATTTACTGATTTTTATAAATATAATTGATTTTACTGCATTTGTGCTTTAATCTCCATACTAGTTTCAGAGGTGACTAACCTACTACTTTTATTATATTTGTATTTTCCTGTGAAAGTTTTTTCTTTCAGAATTTGCTTACTCCTAATTATGGCCTTTTATTCCCACACAATGAATTCCAAAATTTCTTGTAAGTCTGGGTTAGTGGTAATTAACTCTTTTCACTTTTGTTTTTCTGGAAAACTATATCTCTTTATATTCTGAATTATAGCTTTGCTGGATAGAGTTTTCTTGGTTGAACATTTTTTCTTTCAGTACGTTGAATATCTCATGACGCTTCCTTCTGGCCTGCAAAATTTCTGCTGAAAAATCAGCTGACAGACTTATGGGTTTTTTCTTGTATGTAATTGTTTTCTCTTGCTGCTTTTAAAATTCTCTCTTGGAGGGAAACAGCACTTTTGACAAACACAACTCTCCACGTGCTTAGTTTATGGATTATAAAGAGCTTCATACCTTGACTTCTATGGGAAACCAGATGTAATTTCAATCGTACTTCATTCTATTTTCTGGTCCTGTTATTAAATTCTTTTTTCTTTTTCTTTTCTTATTCTTGAATACAGAAAGAAAAATATCTATTTTTATTTTCCATTTTTATTAAAAAGATTTTTCTTTTAATTTTTTCTACTATATTTTTTACTTTTTTGTAAATTTTTAAAATTCAACTTTTATTTTACATTTTATTCTATTACATTGTATTCATTTTTTCAAATTTTCAAACGTTTTCCCTTTTTTCCTTTTTTTCTTTTTTTTCTTATCTTTCCCTTTTTTCTCTAATCTATCAAGCTTCTTTCAACAGCCAGACCAAAACACACCTAAGATCTAGTATCCTTTATTTGATTTCTTTGTGTTGTTTTTAATTTTTAATTTTAATTTTTTTACTTTATTAATTATTCTTCCTCCAAAAATTACAAAATGATGGAAAGAAAGAACAGGAAGAACCATCAACAAGTTATATCATAGTAAAATTCACAAAATACTGAGGCAAGGAAAAAATTATGATACCAGTAAGGGAATAAAAGTCCTTAACTTACAAAGGAAGACAGATCAGGTTTGCAGCAGACCTATCCACAGACACTTGCCAGGCCAGAAAGGAGTGGAAGGATACATTCAATGTGGTAAATTGGAAAAATATGCAGCCAAGAATTCTTTATCCAGCAAGGCTGTCATCAAAATAGAAAGAGAAATAAAAAGTTTCCCAGATAAACAAAAATTAAAGGGCTTCGTGAACACTAAACCAGGCCTGCAAGAATTTTTAAGGGGGACTCTCTGAGGGGAGAAAAGAGGGAGGGAAAAAAACAACAAAAGACCAAAAGCAACAAAGACTAGAAAGGACCAGAGAACACTACCAAAAACTCCAACTCTACAGGTGACATAAAGGCAATAATTCATGTCTTTCAGTACTTATTGTAAATGTCAATAGTCTACAAACTCCAATCAAAAGACATAGGGTAACAGAATGGATAAGAAAATAAGATCCATCTATGTGCTGTTTACAAGAGACCCATTTTAGACCCAAAGACTCCTTAAGATTGAAAATAAGGGGATGGAGAACCATCTATCATTCTAATGGTCGCCAAAAGAAAGCTGGAGTAGCCATACTTATATCAATCTAGACTTTAAAGTAAAGATTGTAACGAGATGAAGAAGGGCATTATATCATAATTAAAGGGTCTATCCACCAAGAAGATCTAACAATTGTAAACATTTATGCTCCAAACTTGAAAGAACCCAAATATATAATTCAATTCATTACAAACATAAAGAAATTCACTGATAATACCATAATAGTAGGGGACTTCAACACCCCACTTACAACAATGGATAGATAAACAGAAAATCAACAAGGAAATAATGGCTTTGAATGACACACTGGACCAGATGGATGTAACTGATATATTCAGAACATGTCATCCTAAAGCAGAAGAATACATATTCTTCTCGAGTGCACATGGAAAATTCTCCAGAATAGATCACATGCTGGGACACAAATCAGCCCTCAGCAAGTACAAAAAGATCGAGATCATACCGTGCATATTTTCAGACCACAACACTATGAAACTTGAAATCAACCACAGGAAAAAATTTGAAAGATAACAAATACATGAAGACTAAAGAACATCCTACTAAAGAATGAATGGGCTAACCAAGAAATTGAAAAGGAAATTAAAAAGTACATAGAAGACAATGAAAATGATAACACACAGCCCAAAAACCTCTGAGATGCAGCAATGGTGGTCATAAGAGGGAAGTATATAGGAATCCAGGCCTTCCTAAAGAAGGAAGAAAGGTCTCAGATACACAACCTAACCTTACACCACAAAGAGCTGGAAAGAGAACAGAAAATAAAACCCAAAACGAGCAGAATATAGAAAATAATAAAGATCAGAGCAGAAATCAATGCTATTGAAACCAAAAAAAACAGTAGAACAGATCAATGAAACCTGGAGTTGGTTCTTTGAAAGAAGTAACAAAATTGATAACCCCCTAGCCAGTTTGATCAAAAAGAAAAAAGAAAGGACCCAAGTAAATAAAATCAAGAATGAAAGAGGAGAGATCACAACCATCACTGCAGAAATACAAATAATAATAAGAGAATTTCATGAGCAATTATACACCAATAAAATGGGCAATCTGGAAGACATGGACAAATTGCTAGAAATATATACACTACCAAAACTGAAACAGAAGAAATAGGAAATTTGAACAGACCCATAGCAGTAAAAGAATTGAATTAGTAATCAAAAACATCCCAAAAAAACAAGAGTCCAGGGTTTGATGGTTTTACAGGGGAATTCTACCAAACATTTAAAAAAGAGTTAATACGTATTCTTTTGAAGCTCTTTCAAAAACTAGAAATGGAAAGAAAACTTTCAAACTCTTTCTATGAAGCCATCATTACTTTGATTCCAAAACCAAAGACCCCACTAAAAGGAGAACAGTAGGCTAATTTCCCTGATGAACATCGATGCAAAAATCCTTAACAAAGTACTAGCCAACTAGATCCATCAATACATTAAAAGAATTATTCACCAAGACCAACTGGGATTTATACCAGGGATGCAGGGCTTGTTCAGTATCTGCAAAACAATCAATATGATACATCACATCAAAAAGAAAGGACAAGAACCACATGATCCTCTCAATAGATTCAGAGAAAACATTTGACAAAATACAGGATCCTTTCTTGATAAAAAGCCCTCGAGAAAGTAGGGATAGAAGGATCATACCTCAAAATCATAAAAGCCATATATGAAAGACCCACTGCTAATATCATCCTTAATGGGGAAAAATTGAGAACTTTCCCCCTTAGGTCAGGAACACGACAGGGATGTCCACTCTCACCACTGTTACTCAACATGGTATTGGAAGTCTTATTCTCAGTGATCAGACAACACAAAGGAGTAAAAGGCATCCAAATCAAGCAGGAGGAAGTCAAACTTTCACTCTTTGCAGATGACATGATACTCTATATAGAAAATCCAAAAGATTCCACCAAAAAACTGCTAGAACTGATCCATGAATTCAGCAAAGTCACCGAATATAAAATCAATGGACAGAAATTTGTTGTATTCCTGTACACCAACAATGAAGCAACAGAAAGAGAAATCAAGCAATCAATCCCATTTACAATTGCACCAAAACCCAAAAATACCTAGCAATAAACATAACCAAAGAAGCAAAAAATCTATACACTGGAAACTACATAAAGGTTATGAAAAAAATTGAAGAAGGCACATAAAAATGGAAAAATATTCCATGCTCCTGGATTGGAAGAACAAACTTGTTAAAATGTCGATACTACCCAAAGCAATCTACATATTCAGTGCAATCCCTTTAAAAATAACACCAGCATTCTTCGCAGAGCTAGAACAAACAATCCTAAAATTTGTATGGAATCAAAAAATACCCCATATAGCCAAAGCAATCCTGAAAAAGAAAACGAAAGCTGGAGGCATCACATTCCCGGACTTCAAGACATATTACAAAGCTGTAATCATCAAGACAGTATAGTACTGGCACAAAAACAGACACTCAGATCAATGGAACAGAATAGAGATCCCAGAAATGGACCCAGAAACATATGGCCAACTAATCTTTGACAAAGCAGGAAAGAATATCCAATGGAATAAAGACAGGTTTTTCAGCAAATGGTGCTGGGAAAACTGAACAGTGACATGCAGAAGAATGAACCTGGACCACTTTCTTACACCAGACACAAAAATAAACTCAAAATGGATGAAAGACCTAAATGTAAGACAGGAAGGCATTAAAATCTTAGAGAAGAAAGCAGGCAAAAACCTCTTTGACCTTGGGGGCAGCAACTTCTTACTCAACATGTTTCTGGAGGCAAGGGAAACAAAAGCAAAAATGAGCTACTGGGACCTCATCAAAATAAAAAGTTTCTGCACAACAAAGGAAACAATCAGCAAAACTAAAAGGCAACTGATGGAATGGGAGAAAATATTTGCAAATGACATATCAGATAAAGGGTTAGTATCCAAAATCTATAAAGAACTTATCAAACTCAACACCCCAAAACAAATAATCCAGTGAAGAAATGGGAAAAATACATGAATAGACACTTCTCCAAAGAAGACATCCAGATGGCTAATAGACACTCATAATCAGGGAAATACAAATCAAAACCATAATGATATACCACCTCACATCTGTCAGGATGGCTAACATTAACAGCTCAGGCAACAATAGATGTTGGCAAAGATGCAGAGAAAAAGGATCTATTTTGCACTGCTGGTGGGAACACAAACTGGTGCAGCCACTCTGGAAAACAGTATGGAGGTTCCTCAAAAAATTTAAAATTTTTTGAGGCCCAGAAATTGCACTACTAGGTATTTATCCAAGGGATACAGGTATGGCATTTTAAAGAGGCACATGCACCTCAATGAACCCAAATGTCCATCAATGGATAAATGGATAAAGAAGATATGGTACACACACACACACACACACACACACACACACACACACACAAACAATGGAGTATTCCTTGGCAATCAAAAAGAATGAAATCCTGCCATTTACAACTACGTGGATGGAACTGTAGGGTATTATGCTAAGCGAAATTAGAGAAAGACAAATATCATATGACTTCACTCATATGAGGAAGTTAAGGAACAAAACAGATGAACATAAAGGAAGGGAAGCAAAAATAATATAAAAACATGTAGGGGACAAAACATAAAAGCCTCTTAAATACAGAGAACACAGGGTTTTTGGAGGTGTTGTGGGAGGGGGAATTGTCTAAATGGGCAAGGAGGATTAAGGAATCTACTCCTGAAACCATTGTTGCACCATATGCTCACTAACTTGGATGTAAATTAAACAATAAATAAATCAAAAATTTAATGTTTATTTATTTTTGGGAGAGAGAAAGAGAGAGAGAGAGAGAGATTGGGAGAGAGAGAGAGATTGGGAGAGAGAGAGAGCACGACCAGGGGAGGGGCAGACAGAGAGGGAGACACAGAATCTAAAGTAGGCTCCAGGCTCTGAGCTGTCAGCATAGAGACTGACACAGGGCTTGAATCCACAAACTGTCAGCTCATGACCTGAGCCTACATCAGATGCCTAACCAACTGAGCCACCCAGGTGCCCCAAAACAATAAATAAATTTAAAAAATTAAAAATAAAACAAAATTCTCTCTTGATCAC
Source organism: Panthera leo (assembly GCF_018350215.1). Lineage (NCBI taxonomy): Eukaryota > Metazoa > Chordata > Mammalia > Carnivora > Felidae > Panthera > Panthera leo. The sequence goes on along the minus strand of NC_056688.1, from coordinate 37,103,938 downwards.
TATTTTTTTGCCATTTTAATTACATGTCTTGGTATGGACCTCCTTGGGTTGATTGATTTTTGGGGGAGCTTTCTGTGCCTCCTGGATCTAGATGTCTTACTCTTTCCCCAGGTTAAGAAAAGTTTCAGCTATTATTTCTTTAAATAAATTTTCTGTCCCCTTTTCTTTCCCTTCTCCTCTGTTACCCTATAATGTGGATGTTATGCTTGATGATGTCACTGTGTTCTCTCAACCTAGTTTTATTTATTAATATCAGGTTATTCAGCCAGGTTGTTTTCCAATACTCTGTCTTCCAGCTCACTGATCCATTCTGCCTCTTCTAATATGTTTATGATTTCCCCCAGTGCATTTTTATTTCAGTTGTTGAATTCTTCATCTTTGATTCGTTTTTTTTTAATTTTTTTAAAATTTTCTATGTCTTTGTTGAAGTTCTCAGTGAGATCCTTCATTCTTTTCTCAACTTATGTAAGTACATTTATAACCATTACTTTGAATTCTTTATCCAGCATATTGCCTGTCCTTATTTTATTTAGCTTTTCTGCTATGGTTTTGTCTTCATCTTCCATGTGAGACATATTCCTCTATCTCATCGTTTTGCCTAACTCTGTATCAGAAAGTCAGCTACATCTCCTGATCTTGAAAGTAGTGGCTTTATGAAGGAGAGGTCCTGTGATGCCCTGTAGCACAATGTCTCCTGTTCACCAGAACCAAATAGTTTAACCAATGTCTCCCATGTTGACTCTGTGCACACTACTGTTGCAGTTAAGCCATGTTTGCCTTTATTCCAGTCAACTGCAATGGCTTACTTTGCCTGTTGTGGACCAGGTTTGGTCCCTGTGCTGTTAAGGGGACAGTCTGGGGCCACCATGACCTTGTAGTTAGGTGATGTCAGTAGTCAGACCAGATGATGTCTGCCTTAAGCCCATTTGCTGGTTGCTATCATCACACCAAACTGCAGAGCACTCTCCCTACCCTGTACCTCGAGAAGCTTTCATTAGTGGGTAAATTCAGCAGTCACGATGCCTACCCCCATTCTGTCTTCCAGCATGGCAGTGACCCCAAAGTGAAGGGCTCTGTCCCTATGCTGCATCCTGAGATGTTTTTGTTGGTAGGTGAGGCTGGCAGTCATATCAGGTCACTGCTGTGGTTGCAGATACAATGATCTCTCTGCATTGCCAGTTATAAGATTTGGCTGCTGGGGCTGCAGTTGAGCAGGTGTGTGTTCCCCTGGAGCATGAGTCATTTTGGTGTGGTGCTTATCCTTGCCAGGGCTGTTTACAGGATGAGAGGTGGAACTGCTTTGGAGGAACTCTTGTTGAGTAGGGAAGATGGGATGGGGCTGACTTGAAGGGGTTGGGTGTGTGGTTTTAGCAAGGTAGGTGGAGAGTGTTCTCACTAGTTCCTGACAGTGTCCAACCATCTGTGTTTGGTGGAGAGAGAGAAATGGCACTCACCAGTTCTTTTGTTTTTGGAGAAGTCTCTTAAAGATTCCTGTCCCTTTTGTATATGTGAGATTGGTAAATAAATGTCACATAAACCCAGGTGCTTTTCAAACTGTTGCTTCTCTGTTGTGTCTCGGTGGGGTTGTTTGTTATGTTTGTTATGCTGTCTCTTAAAGAGTGGGGACTTCATTTCCTATTGCTCTCCAGTTCTGCCAGAGGTAGGCCTGCTGATTTTTAAAGTACCTGGATCTTATCCCTGATAGCCATAAAAACTTGAGAAGTTCAGACACACTGGTTTTAAAAGCCAAATATTATGGGCACTTAACTTTCCAGTGTAGGTCCCCCATGTGTGCAGTGCCTGGTTTGGGGTCTGCTTCTCTCCATTCATATTTGTGTTGCCCTTCCCATTTTTGGTTAGTCTTGTCAGAAGTTTGATTCTTGACTGTGTCTCCACCACTCCTAGCCTTTTTGATATGGCCTCCTCTCTATAATTAACTGTGGAATGTTTGTTCTGCCAATATCTGAGTTGTTTTCTGGGCTAGTTGTACTGATGTGGTTGTTGTCTAAGTGTGTCTCTGGGACGAAGTGATCTTAGGATCCTCTTACCTGGTCATCTTCTGAGAAGTCTGTAAGAATGATTTTTTCCCCACTGGGAGAGGTAAAAGTATTCTTTTCCCATTTACAATATTCTCTACTTGGGTATACTGGGACTATTGTAAATTCTGTGTAAGAGTATGTGACATTCTTTACTGAGCACTTGCAATAATTTCAAAAAGGGATTACAACTTGACATCAAAACAGTTAAAGGTATGTGAAAAATGATCCCTTTTCCCAATACTTCAAAGAGAAAACATCTAAGGAGTAAGGTATTTTTTTTTTTTTTACAAAATACATCTTCTCCTGAGTGGCCCTCAATTTATTTTTCTCTTCTCCTTTTCTTTGTTTTCTGTATGACTTTCTTAGGAAACAGTACTATTAACCACAGAGAAGCGTTTAGTTACTCCAAGTAAACTGTCCTTTACTTGTATTTTTCTTTTTTTGTTAAGTTTATTTATTTATTTTTGAGAGAGAGAGAGAGAGAGAGAGAGCAGGAGAGGTTATGAGAGAGGGGGATTGAGAGAGAATCCCAAGCAGGTTCCATTCTGTTAGTGCAGAACCCAATGAGGGGCTCAAACTCACAAAGCATGAGATCATGACCTGAGCTGACATCAAAAGTCAGATGCTTAACTGACTGAGCCACTCAGGTACCCCCCACCCTGTGTTTTTATTTTGAAATCTAAACCATTCAATCTAGAATGGTGATTTTGGATTTCCACTTAATGTCAGTGACGTCTACTGATCCAAGATCTGAAAGTTTTCAAAGTGAGAAATCCCTTAATACAGATGAAAAAAAGGTAATTAGGAAAGAGTCTGTTATTCTTGAGCTCTGTGTGGTAAGGAAGGGGAATGTGAAGAAGGTGGAAATTGGATTGAAGTGGAAAAGAGTGATTGGGAATGTCAAATGTGGAAATGAAGTGAGAAGAATATTCATAGACACCCTGCTTTTCAACAAATTGAGGGAAACTCTAGCTACTGAAGGTCAGTAGAGTTGCTCACATTTCGTTTTATTTATTCTTTTATTTGTCCCCATATACATTCAACCAATATTTATGGGAAAAATAGCTATACTCAGGCATTGTGCTGCATACTTAGGGTATAAAAACTACCATGACAGACATAGTCCCTGTTCCATGGAACTGGCAATCCATAGATCTTGAAGCACACCTTTGATATAAGATTATCATTTTATCCCTTGAGGACTACTTTGAAGCCAAAATACAAACTGTCTCCTATATTTGCTTCCATATTTTAGAGCCCACACATTTTGAAATTTTAAAACACTCTATTATAATTGAAGATTATTGTGTCCAAATGATTGTGGTATCATGATATAGCTTCCAAGAAAAGGATAGGTTATTCTCAGATTACTAATTTGCCATTAATTTGCTTTGAAACCATGTGTAAATTCTTCTCTGGTTCTATTTTGTCATCTATAAAATATTGAAAGTAATGTTGAACTACATTGGAAATGACAGGAAAGATTTCTAAATGACTATAATGTATTTTGCAGATAGAAAATCATGTGTGTACCAAAGGTGGTAATATTGACCCATTAATTCTTTTAGTGACAAAAAATTGTTGCTTCTTAGGGAGCTGACATGTGAGGGAAAAACAGGGAAATAAAAGAATGGAAACAAGAAAAAATAGCAGGCTTAGAAAAGTGAATTTTTATCTAAAGGAAGACAGATTTTCCAAAGACCAATTTTGTTGGCGTTACTTCATTTTAAATTGTGAAGAAGAATGTTTTAAATGAACAAATTTTTGCCAATGTTACCTGTTTTTTGGTATATGTACTTAATATTTTATTGAAGCAATATTTAAACATTTAAACAAAATGGCTTTTTAATGCTAATTCATATCATTTATATAAGAATTTTTAGGTAAATGTGGCTCTCTTATATTTTATTATTTGGAAAGGAAATTTCTGTCTAATGCCTCATTTAAGATTCAGTGGAATCTTTCTTGCTTCAGTAATTTTCCTATTAAATTACAACTATTAGTGCTACTTCCTCACCCTAAAGGAAACCAATAAAATCACCCAAACTAATGAAGTTATTTCCAACAGCAAGTACCTCGTTATGGGGGTACTTCTAATTACTGTTAAAATGAACTGGAACGGAATGTCTCAAGAATGGGATGTCCCAGAGCTATAAACCAAAACCGTAAACAGCTGTGCAACTCCTAATCTATTCATTTCACCTTCGCAATCACAGCACAACATGAACTAAATTTTAAATATTGATATACAAGAATAAGAATGGATTTGAACACAAAATAGAAAACATTAGTGAAAATTTTCTTACATTAAAGTAAGAGCATATTGGTTATATTTTGTCTTATAAATAGGATATTTTGTCCTCTGGATGTTATCTTATTTGCTCACACATTTATGTCTCTCTGAACTAATTACCATGCTTAGGTAGTACTTCAGTCAAGACTACATTGAACAAGGATGGTGATGCAGCTTATGCAGGAGAAAACACTGTCAGTGCAAAAATAACCTGTACAGGGGAATGACTTTAGATCAGATTTCATTAAGGTGTGCTTCCCTTTCCAATATAATTTTATGTCTACAGCAATATAAAGCTGAACTTACGTCTAAGTCAGAAGGTAGAGATTCTGTAGATAAATAAGAAATCATGTTGTTTTTATTGATGCTAATTCATTTGCACCATGGATTTCAAAGGAGAAATATGTATAAATCTACTTCATAAATTCCAACAGTTGTACAAGTTAAAAACACATAAGGCAAAAAATTGTGAAATCTTGAGGAAGAAATTATTATAGAGAAAGTTAAAAAAATCATATTAGATTTGGAAAGACTGTGTGGAGGCAGTCTTAAAATTCAACCTCTGCTTTTTCCCAAGTGAAGGGAAAAGAAAAAATTTCAGTACAAATAATAACAATACTAAGTAATAATACTTTTAATTTTATATTTGTGGTTTTTAATTTATAAAAAAACATGAAATACATATAAAAACACTTGACTGGTAGATATGACATATGTTATCTCGTTCTGGTTCTTGATTGAAAAAGGTTGTAGACTGTGTTCAACTCACTTAATCTTACTGGACCTGTTTCCTTAATTATACAACAGAGATAACAAAATAGAATACATGATTTGTATGATCTCTCCTAGGTCTACTTACCTCTTTAGCTATTCTATGACTTGGGAACACTCATAATTCACACAGTGACAATTTGTGGAATATATAACATTCAATATATGTAAAATAATTTTTATTCCTTTTGTGAAAAATTGGCAAGGATGTGTGTAACTATTTCAGAATGTGGAATGTGTATTTTTATTCAATAATTAAAATGGATAAATACTATATGTGTTTGTATTATGTCAACCTATATCAGCTGGAACTATGTTTTCCACAATCTATTCCTTGCATAGTTCATGGGTAGCATGGACCACTAGACATTTGAGAGAGGCTTAGCAGAAGAGAAGTGCTAGCTATAAGCCACATTGACATTTATTTGATGACTCACCTTGTTGGCAGGGCAACAGGCAAATGATAGGCTCCTGTGTTGTGGATAAAGAATTGTAGCCATGCCATAATTGCTCAAAAAGCTTATAAATTATTTTCAAAAATTCAATATAAGTTCAAAAATTCCTATAAAGGACAACATTGTCCATAAAAGCAAGTAATCCTATTAATGATTATAAACAGCATGATCTAGGAGAGTCTCATGTGCCCTAAAAATAAAGATGTACTTAGAACAGTGTATATACTCTTGACCTTTGGAACCAATTTTTAGATAATAAGTTTCATTAAAAAGTCCCCTTTTGCTTTTTAAGCTTTGTTCCAAACAAGGTTAACTAGAACTTATTCAACCTAGCAATGCCCATTCCCTCTCACCCCCCAAAAAACCTTTTTAATATTTAGTTGTTTTTTCTGTAGAATATAAAATTAAGAATAAATTTTTATCAGTAAGGAAAATAAAAAAGATAGCATGTGTTTAAATTACAAAGAAACATTATTAATATTATTGACACTGGGGCACCTGGGTGGCTCAGTTGGTCAAGCATCAGATCCTTGATGTCGGCTCAGGGCATGATCTCATGTTTGGTGAGTTTGAGCCCCACATTGGGCTCTGTGCTGACAGCACAGAGCCTGCTTGAGATTCTCTCTCTCTCTCTCTCTCTCTCTCTCTCTCTCTCTTTTTCTCTCTCTGCCCCTCCCCAGTCGTGGTCTCTTTCTTTCTCTCTCAAAATAAACTTTAAAAAATATTATTGATACTAAAAACAACCAGAAAGGCCAATTGGAAAATAATCAATAATGATTCAAAAATGCTGGGGCAATACGTCTTGGGCAGAAAGAAAGAGGATGAACATAGCTGTATCAAAAAAATATTTATAGAGGGGAAATTCTAACAGTTTAGTTTTTATAAACAAAAGTGTTTGGACTGTTAACAGTGTATCTGGAGGTCAGCTTGCACACTAAAGTGCCTGCAACAGTCATAGCCCGTGCCATATTGTTTTGATCACCACAGCTTGTAATATAACCAGAAATCTGGAATTGTGATGCTTCCAGCCTCATTCTTTTCAAGGTTGCTTTGGCTGCTCGGGACCTTTTGTGGTTCCATACAAATTTTAGGATTGATTGTTGTAGCTCTGTGAAAAAATTGGTATTTTGATAGAGATTGCATTAAATGTGTACGTTGGGTAATATAGACACTTTAACAATATTTATTCTTCCAATCCATGAACATGGAATGTCTCTCCATTTTTTGGTGTCATCCTCAATTTCTTTCAATGGTGTTTTATTGTTTTCAGAGTACAGGTCTTTCACGTTTTTGGTTATGTATATTTGTAGATATCTTATGGTTTTTCATGCAATCATAAATGGGATTGATTCCTTGATTTCTTTTTCTGATATTTAATTATTGGTATATGGGAATGCAACAGATATCTGTATGTTAATAAAAGTGATGATAGTGGACATCCCTGCCTTATTGCTGACTATAGAGAAAAAGCTCTCAGTTTTTCCCATTGAGGATGATATTAGCTGTGGGTTTTTCATATATGGCTTTTATTATGTTGAAAACTACATGGTTTAGGGTTTTTATCATGAATGGATGGTGTACTTTGTCAATAGCTTTCTCTGCAATATATTGTAAGGTTCATATAGTTTTTTTCTTAAAAATTTTTAATGTTATATATTCTTGAGAGAGAGATACAGAGACACAGAGTGTGAATGGAGGTGGAGGGGGGAGGCAGAGAGAGGAAGACACAGAATCTGAAGCAGACTCCAGGCTCTGAGCTGTCAACACAGAACCCGATTCTGGGCGTGAACTCACAAAATGTGAGATCATGACCTGAGCTAAAGTTGGACACTTAACTGAATGAGCCACCCGGCACGCCATTTTTAAAAAATTTCTTTTAATGTTTATTTATTTTTGACACAGAGACACACACACACAGAGTATGAGCAGGGGAGGGGCAGAGAGAGGGAGACAGAATCTGAAGCAGACTCCAGGTTCTGAGCTGTCATTGCGGAGCATGCATATAGTTCTTATTCTTTCCTTTATTAATGTGTTATATCATGTTGATGGATTTGCGAATATTTGAACCACACTTGCAGACCAGGAGTAAATCCCACTTGATCTTGGTGAATGATTCTTTTAACGTTGTGTTGGTTTCCATTTGCTAGTAATTTATTGAGAATTTTTGCATCCATGTTCATCAGGAATATTGGCTTGCAGTTCTCTTTTTCAGTGGAGTCATTATCTGGTTTTGGTATCAGGTTAATGCTGGCCTCCCAGAATGAATATGGACATTTTCCTTCCATTTCTATTTTTTTGAATAGTTTGAGGAGAAGAGATATTAACTCTTCTTTAATTGTTGGTAGAATTCCTCTGTGAAGCCATCTGACTCCGGAATTTTGTTTGTTGGGAATTCTTGATTACTGATTAAATTTCTGTTCATTAATCTGTTCAAGTTTTATATTTCTTCCTGTTTCAGTTTTGATAGTATATGTTTCTAGGAATCTACCAATTTCTTCCAGAGAGCCAAATTTATTGGCATATAGTTTTTTGTTATCTCTTATAATTGTTTGTGTTTCTGTGGTGTTTGTTGTCATTTTTCCACTCTCATTTGTGATTTTATTTACTTAGGTTTTATCTTTTTGATAAGTCTGGTAAGGGATTTATAAGTTTTATTATTTTTTTTCAAAGAACCAGCTCCTGTTTTCATTGATCTGTTCAGCTCTGGGTTTGTTTGTTTGTTTGTTTCTATACCATTTATTTCTACTTACATCTTTATTATTTCCTTTTATCTGCTGGACTTAGACTTTGTTTGTTGCTCTTTTTTTTAGCTCCTTTAGGTGTAAGATTAGTTTTTCTTATCTGATAATTTTCTTATTTCTTCAGGTAGGCCTGTATTGCTATATACGTCCCTCTTAGGACTGCTTTTGCTGCATCCCAATGGTTTTGGACTGTTATGCTTTCATTTTCATTTGTGTGCATGTATTTTTTAATTTCTTCTTTAAGTTTCTGGTTGATGCATTTATTGTTAAGCAGAACGTTGTTTTAGCCTTCATGTATTTGTGGTCTTTCCAAATCTTTCTCGTGGTTGACTTCAAGTTTCATACTGTTGTGTCAGAAAACATGCATGGTATGATCTCAATCCTCATGTATTTGTTGAGGTCTGATTTATGACCTAGTATGTAATCCATTCTGGAGAATGTCCCATGTGCACTCAAAAAGAATGTGTATTCTGCTGCTTTAGGATGGAATGTTTTATATCTATATGTTAAGTCCATCTGGTCCAATTTGTCATTCAGTGTGCCATTGTTTCTGTGTTGATATTCTCTTTAGATGATATGGCCATTGATGTAAATAGGTGTTAAAGTCCCCTACTATTATTGTATTATTATCAATTAGTTCCTTTATGTTGTTTTAAATTATTTTTTAAACTTTATTTATTTTTGAGAGACTGAGAGACAAGAGAATGAGCGGGGGAGAAGCAGAGAGAGAGAGGGAGACACAGAATCCAAAACAGGCTCCAGACTCTGAGTTATCAGCACAGAGCCCAATGTGGGGCTCAGACTGATGAACTATGAAATCATGAACTGAGCCCAAGTTGGACGCTTAACCAACTGAGTCCCCCCTTTATGTTTGTTATTAATTGTTATATATATATATATTTAATATTTATTTATTTTTGAGAGACAGAGAGTGTGTGAGTGGGGCAGAGGCAGAGCGAGAGGGAGAATCCAAAGCATGCTCCAGGCTCTGAGCTGTCAGCACAGAAACTGATGTAGGGCTCAAATTCATGAGTGTTAGATCATGACCTGAGCCAAAGTTGGACACTTAACTGAGCCATCCAGGTGCCCCTGTTATTTATTTTTTATATGTTTGGCTGCTCTCAAGTAGGGTGCATAAATATTTATAATTATTAGATCTTCTTGTTGGATTGTCCCCTTTACTATGATATAGTGCCTTTCTTACAGTCTTTGTTTTAATGTCTACTTTGTCTGATATAAGTATTATTACTCTGGCTTTCTTTTGAAATTCATTTGCCTGGTAAATATTTCTCCATCCCCTCCCTTTCAGTCTGCAGTGTCTTTAGGTCTCAAATGAGACTCTAAAATACAGCATATAGATGGATATTGTTTTTTTATGCATCTGACACCATGCGTCTTCTGATTGGAGTGTTTGATCCAATTACATTCAGAGTTATTATTGACAGATAAGTATCAGATGCCACCTTATTTCTTGTTTTGTTGTTGTTCTGGAGATTTTCTTTGTTTCTTTTTTCTTTTTGTCTTTGTTACCTGTGGTTTTTCTGTCCCCACTCAAAGAGTCCCTTTAAATATTTCTTGCAGGGCTGGTTAAGTGGTCATAAACTCCTTTAGTTTTTGGTTGTCTGGGAAATTCCTTATCTTTCTTTCTATTCTTAATGATAGCTTTGCTGGATAGAGTGTTCTTGATGCAGATTTTTCCGCTCAGCACTCACTTTGAATATATCATGCCACTCCCTCTTGCTTGCCAAGTTTCTGTTGAGACATGTACTGCTAGCCTCTGAGTCTTCTTGTGTAAATTAGGGACTTCATTTGTCTTGCTGCTTTTAAGATTTTCTCTTCATGCTGTATTTTGAAAATTTAGTTACAATATGTTTTTGTGTTGATCTGTTTTTGTTTATTTTGATGAGACTTCACTGTGCCTTCTAGTTATGGATATCTGTTTCCTTTTCCAAATTAGGGAAGTTTTCAGTTATTATTTCATCAAATAAATTTTCTACTCCTTTTTCTCTCTCTTCTTCTGGAACTCCTATGGTATGCACATTATTACATTTGAGTCACTGAGTTCCCTAAGTCTTCTCCTGTTCTATAATTCTTATTTTTCCCTTTTGTTCCATTTCATTGTTTTCCATTATGTTTTCTTCTATGTCACTTATTTATTCCTCTGCCTTTCCACCCTTGTGTTCATTGCATAAAGACTGTTTCCAATTTCAGTTATTATATATATATTTTTTTATTTCTGATTGATTCTTTTTAAATTCTTTTATCTCTGTGGTAAATGTCTCTCTGAAGTCTTCTATTCTTTTCTGAAGCCCAGTGAATATCCTTATTATTGTTGCTTCAAATTCTCCATCAGGCATGTTACTTATGTCTGCTTCAATTAGAGCTCTTACTGTGACCTTATTTTGTTCTTTCATTTGAGATGAATTCTTCCATCTTGGCATTTTGTCTAAGTCTCTGACTTCTATGTGTTAGAAAAGTATGTTATATTTCATGCTCCTGAAAGTAATGGTTTTATGAAGAAGAGGTCATATATTGTCCAAGACCTAACATTTCAGGTATTTTTCCCTAGTGTGTGCTGTATGCACTCTGCTATTATGTTTTGGCTGTTCTAGCTTTTAGACCAGTGGTCTTTCCTGCAGTGGGCAGTGTTTGGTCCTTGGCCAGAACATAGTGAGTTTGAACTGGGTGTAGTTTGGTCTGCCTGTTAAATGAAACTGATACTACTTCCACTAGAACTGGAGCCTGCAGAATTCTCTGGTCAGGATATGTGGTGTCGGCAGGGGTTTCTGTTGGGTTTCTGGTGAACTGGCCCACCATCCTGGGTCTGAGGCAAGCTTGACTGAGAGAAGCAGTTGAGCCAGAGTTCTGAGGTTTGAGACTTGGTTTAAGCAAGTTAGGTAGCTAGTGTTCAGGCTAAGCTGCTTTCTGCAAGTGACTCTGTGTTTATGCTGAGTGGGAGAAGGAAATGGCACTGGCTGACTCTTTGGCCCTGGAAAGGTTCTCAGTGAAAGCTTGCTTTCAGGGAAATGCTCCAAGAAGAACGAATATCTCCCCACTGTGTCCCAAGTGTTCTTCATATAGCTTTTTTCAATCTTTCTGCCCTGCCTTATCTCCAAGAGTAGGGCAGCACCCTCAGGGCTCTATTTCAGCTAAGTCCACTGATCTTTAAAACTCCAGTATTTAAGTCTTAGTGGTGGAAGGAATTCACAAAACTCAGCCCCTCTTATTTACCCAGTCAATGGTTTGGGGGAAATATTCTTGCATGTTCCCTTGTGTGCTCATCTCTCTTTCACTTTTCTGTGTGACCATGGCTCCCTTCCTTCTGCAGCACCTGTGGTCCGTTTATCTCCCAAACCATGTCTCTGCACTTTCTACCTTTGTTTATGTGACTTCTTCTCTTCCTTTAACTGTGAAGTTTGTTCTGTCAGTCTTCAGGTGGATTTCTGGGGTATTTAGAATGATTTGATAGTTATTTAGTTGTGTCTGAGGAACAAGACAAACCTGGGCCCTTCCTATTACACTGCCATCTTGGCTCCCTCTAAAAATTTTGTATTTTTAAAGTGAACTCAAACTTAGGTGACTATCAACATAAAATAGACTGCTATATACACAGAATACTATATATGAACCTCACAGTAACCACAGATCAAAACCCCACAATAGATACACAAAAAATAAAGAAAAAGGAATATAAACATAACAATAAGGAAAATTAAATCACAAGGGAAGAGAGCAGAATTACAAACACAATAGAAAATGATAAGCAAAATAAGTACCTACGAATCACTACTTCAAATATAAATGGACTAAATGCTCCAATCAAAAGACATAGGTGGCTGGATGGATAAAAAAAAAAGCAAAAGCTTATTTTTGCTGAAGAGGCACACTTCAGATCTAAAGACACACAGGGACTGAGAGTGAAGGGATGGAGAAAGATATCCCATTCAAACTGAAATGGAAAGCAAGCTGCATGGCTATACTTAAATCAGATAAAATAGACTTTAAAAAAAAAACTTGTAAGTAACGTCAAAACCAGGCATTATACAATGATAGAGGGATCAATTCATCAAGAGATATAATACTTGTAAATATCTATGCATCCAACATAGGGGTGCCTAAATACATAAAGCAAATAACAAAAGACAGAAAAGGAGAAATTGATAGCAGTATGAAAATAAGGGACTTTAATACCTCACTTACATCAATGGATAGATACACCACACCAGAGAACTTAAATATATACAAAGCATTCCATCCCAAAGTAGCAGAATAGATATTCTTAAATGCACATGAAACATTCTCCAAGATAGATCACGTTAGTCCACAAAACAGGTCTCACTACATTTGAAAACATGGAAATCATACCAAGCTTCTTTGTGACCACAGTGGTATGAAACAAGAAATTACAGCAAGAAAACTGGAATAAACACAAACATGTGGAGGCTAAACAACATGCTACTAAACAAGCAATGGTTCCACAAGGAAATCAAATAGAGAAGAAACAAAATTCCTTGTGGCCGATGAAAATGAAAACACAACATCCCCAAATGCAGTTCAAAGCAGCAAAAGCAGTTCTAAGAGGGAAGTTTATAGTAAAACAGGCTTACTTGATTAAACAAGAAAAACCTCAAATAAATAACCTAAACTTCCACCTAAATTTACCAGAAATAAACAAGAATAAACAAAGACCGAAGTCTAGTAGAAGGAAGAAAATAATAAAGATCAGAGTGGAAATAGATAAGATGGAGAATGAAAACAAAACTAAACCAAACAAAAAACTAGAAAATATCAATGACACTAAGAGCTGGTTCTTTGAAAAGACAAGCAAAACAAAACTAAAGAAAACAAAACAAAATAACAACAAAACATTGATAAACCTTTAGATAAACTTATTAAGAATGAAAGAGAAAGAGGGCTCAAATAAAATCAGAAATGAAAGAAAAGTTACATTCAATACTACAGAAATACAAAAGAATAATAAGAGACTACTATGAACAATTTGATGCAAACATGAAACTTAGAAAAAATGAATTAATTCCTAGAAACATATCTCCCAATACTGAATCAGAAAGAAATGGGAAATCTGAACAGACTACTAGTAATGAAACGGAATCGGTTTCAAAAAACTGCCAACAAACTAAAGTCTAGGACCAGACGGCTTCACAGATGAATTCTATCAAACATTTAAAGAAACATTAATATGGGGGTGCTTGAGAGGCTCAGTTGGCTAAGCATCTGACTCTTGATTTTGGGTCAGGTCATGATCTCGCAGTCATGGAACTAAGCCCCACATTGGGCTCCATGCTGAGGATTGTGCCTGCTTGAGATTCTCTCTCTCTCTCTTTCTCTCTCACTCTCTCTCCCTCTCTCTCTGCCTCTCCTCCACTTGTGTTGTCTCTAAAAATAAATAAATAAACATTTAAAAAATAAAGAAAAGCTGATATGTATAATTCTCAAACTATTCCTGAAAATTGAACTGGAAGGACACTTCCAAACCCATTTTACAAAGCCAGAATTACCCCAATACCAAAACCAGACAAAGACACCACAAAAAAAAAAAAAAAAAAAAAAAAAAAATTAGGAGACAATATTCCTCAATAAAAATCCTCAGTGAAATACTGGCAAAGTGAATTCAACAATACATTAAAATGATCAGAATCTATAATCAAGTGGGATTTATTCCAGTGATATAAGAATGGTTTAAACCTGCAAATCTGTCAACATATACATCACATTAATAAAAAGAAGGATAAAAGTTTTAGGATCATCTCAATATACATAGAAAATCATTTGATAAAATCTAACATTAATTTACAATAAAACCTTTTAACAAAGTGGGTATAGAGGTAACATCTCAACATATTAAATACCACATATGAAAAACCAATGATGAACATCATACTCAAAGATGAAAAGCTGAGAGCATTACCTTTAAGATAAAAAACAAGACAAGGATGTTCATTCTTGCCTCTTTTATTCAACATGCTATTGGAGGACCTACTCACAGCAATTAGACAAGAAAAAGAAATAAAAGTGTTTCAAACTGGAAAATAAGTAAAACTGTCACTATTTGTAGATGATACATGGTACTATATATAGAAAACTTTAAAGACTCCTCCAAAAATTACTAGAACTAATTAATGAATTCAGTAAAGTTGCAAGACACAGAATTATTATACATAAATCTGTAGCATTTCAAAATGTACACAATCAATTAACTCTCAGAAAGGATTAAGAAAATAATCCTATTTACAAGTGCACCAAGAATAATTAAATACCTACAAATAATTTAACCTAGGAGGTGAAACACCTATATTCTGCAAACTTATAAGACAGTTGTGAAAGAAATTGAAGACACAAATAAAAAAAACGTGTTGCATGTTCATAGATCAGAAATATTAATATTGTTAAAATATCCATACTACCCAAAACAATGTACATATTCAGTGCAATCCCTATCAAAATACCAACAGCAATTTTCACAGAACTAAAACAAATAATCCTAAAATTTGCATGGAACCACACAGAAGTCAATAACCAAAGAAATTTTGAAGAAGAAAAACAAAGCTGTAGGTACCACACAGCCTGATTTCAATCTACACTACAAAGCTATATCAATCAAAACAGTATGATCCTGGCCCCAAAACAGACAATGTAGACCAATGGAACAGAACAGTGAGTCCAGAAATAAACTCACACTTATAAGCACATACAGTGGGGGAAAAGACAGGCTTTTCAACAAATGGTGTTGGGAAAACTGGACAACTACATGCAAAAAAATAAAACTGAACCACTTTTTTACCATATACAAAAATAATTTCAAAATGGGTTAAGACTTGAGGCTCCTGGGTGGCTCAGTTGGTTGGGTGACTATCTTCGGCTCAGGTCATGATCTCACAGTTTGTGAATTTGGGCCCCGCTTCAGGCTCTATGCTGACAGCTCAGAGCCTGGAACCTGCTTTGGATTCTGTGTCCCTGTCTCTCTCTGCCCCTCCCCCACTTTTCCTCTCTCTCTCTCTCTCTTTCTCTGTCTCTCAAAAATAAACAAATATTAAAAAAATGGGTTAAGACTTAAATGTAAGTCTAGGAATCATAAAACCTCTAGAAGAAAGCAAGCAGTATGCTCTTGAACATCAGTCTTAGCAATATTTCTAGGGATTTGTCTCCTGAAGCAATGGCAACAAAAGCAAGAATAACTATGGCGACTACATCAAACTAAAATGATTTTGCACAGCAAAGGAAACCATGAAAAGGCAACCTACTGAATGGGAGAAGATATTTACAAATGTTATATCTAATAAAGGATTAATATTCATAATATATGAAGAACACACACGACTCAATATCAAATAAAATCAACAATCCAATTTAAAAATGGACATTAGATCTGGATAGACATTTTTCCAAAGAAAACATACAGATGGCTAACAGATATGGAAGAGATGCTCAGTATCAGTAATCATCAAGGAAATGCAAATAAAAACCACAATGAGATATTACCTCACACCTGTCAGAATGGCTAATATCAAAAAGACCAGAAATAACGAGTACTGGCAAAGATATGGGGAAAAGAAAACTCATGTGCTGTTGGTGGGAATGCAAATTGGTGCAGCTACTATGAAAAAAAAAATATGGAGGTTCCTCTAAAAGTTCAAAATAGATCTATCATATGATCCAGCATTCCACTTCTGGGTATTTATCTGAGGAAAACAAAAATACTAATTTAAAGAGATCTATGCACCCCTATGTTTATTGTAGAATTAATTACAGCAGCCAAGATATAGAAGCAACCTAAGTGTCCTCAATAGATGAATAGATAAATATGTGGCATACACACCTCACCACACACACACACTGGAATATTATTCAGCCTTAAATACTAGTGAAATCTTGCCATTTGCTATAATATGGATAGATCTAGGAGATATTATGGTAATTGAAATAAGTCAGATGGAGAAAGACAAATACCATATATCATTTATATATGGAATCTAAAAAAACAAAGCAAATGAACAAGCAAAACAGAACAGAAATAGACTCATTAAAACAGAAAATAACGTGATGGTTGTTGCAAGGAATGGGTTGGGGTGATGGGCAAAATAGATGAAAGTGATTAAAAGGTACAAGCTTCTAGTTCTAAAATAAGTAAGCTATGGAGATACATATAACATAGGGAATATAGTCAATGATATTGTGACTTGTTATTATGATCATATCATACTGTGTATAAATATTGAATCCTTATGTTGATTGTATATAAATGTTGACTTGAAACATATATGCTTTTCACTCTGAAAAAGGGAGGAATGATATTGTCATATCTAAATCTATTTATATATGAATTATATGTGAGAGTGAGCATACATCCATACATGCATGTATCCAGAGAAAGAAAGAGAGATAGATGAAGGGAAAGAGGGAGAAAAGAGAGGAAGAGAAGCAAGAATGATTTACAGTACATTAATGAATGAAGGAGAAATTAACTTTGTTGTCATAGAGGGCCTGTTGTATGCAAGCTGTGGATCTGAAGGGTTTCTACAAGTTTTATTTTGAAAGAGACCTCAGCCTATAATTCCACTCTAAATGGCAGGTTTGAATGTGTAGCTGAAGTAACTACCTTTTTTTTTTTTAACCAATAATATTAAAGGGTATAACAGATTGTGATGAAACCTGTAAATTTCTTACAAAAGTTTGCATTGTACATATTTATTTGCCTTAGAACAGAAATTATGCCATATTACTATGATTTTGTGCTCTGCTTGATTTTTATTAGGCACAAATAGGGGTGAATTATTTTTGAATTATAGTTTACTATTCATTCCATGTACCAGATTCATTGATGGTGTAGGAAAAATGTAACACATTAAATAACAAAATTTCTTTCCCAAATCATAATATGTTATAATGATAAACCTATCTATAAACGTAAGAGGAATGATAGTTTTTATAAAACTTTTGTATAGAAATCAAGGTTTTCATACAATTTGTTCCTACTATGATATGGAGAAGACACAATTTAACTCAGCAATCACTGGTGACATATTGAGATAGGTACCAGACACAAGAGGGGATGAGATTATCTTCACTACTCAATTTTCAAATGCTAGAATGTTCCAGTAATCCACTTTGGGATACTTTTTTTTTTTTGTCTCAGAAATTGTATCTATCCCAATGGATTTAAATTTTTGTACATCTCTTGTTTCCTTATTTTATCTCCATCTAGGACGTCCCCATAGAATCCCAAACTTGTGTGTGTAACTACCTATTTGAAATATATACTTGGTAATCTAATGTCTTATAATTATCATGTTCAAAATAAAACTCCTGTTTCTCTACTCTGCCCCAAACCTTTTCTTTTCAGAGTAAATGGCAACATCTGTTATCCAGAAGATAAGCAAAAATCTAGGATTTATCTTGAGGTTTACCTTTTTCTCATGCTCTACATTCATTCTTTCACTATTCCAATTGACTGTATCTTCAAAACATCCTCCATATGCATCTGTATCTTTTCATCTGCACCTTATCACATCTATCAAAGTCATTATCATTCCTTGCTACATGGCCACAGTTCCCTTGTTTCTTTTCTTATGCACCCATTCCCCTCTTAGTACAAGAAAAAAACATTTTTAAATATGTAAACCATATCATGTTACTACTACTCAGTTTCACACTGTATAGGAACAAAAGCTAAACTCCTTTTTATGTTCTGAAAGGTTTTTAACATGATATACCTCCTGCCTACTTCTCCCAACTCATGTTAAAATTCTTTCCCCACTGCTTCCTACTGCATCCTATGCTCAGCTGCACAGCCTCTCTCTTTTAAGCATGCCTAGTCCATTACTGCCTTAAGAACTTTGAAATCACTGTTGCTTTTCTGTGGAATCCCCTTGCCCCATATTGTGCATGGCTGATTCCTTATTATCACTTGGACATCACCTCTAATAACTTCACCTCTGTCACACAATCTAAAAGAACTACATTAACTAACTGCATCCTGTAATTCGCTTGAAATCACCCAGGTTTATTTTCATTTTAGTATTTATTTCCATGGATTTTTCTTATCTATTTATTTTTTCCCTCTGTCTCCCAGTATAAGATAACATTTTTGAAAACAATGATCAAGTCAATTTCATTAAAGCCATCTCTTTTAGCCCTGTATTGTAATTTTATTCTTTAAGTGAACCAAAAGTGCTCAAGGGTTTTAAGCAAAGAAATGATATGTTATGAATTGTATTTTTGAAGGATTATTTCTGCAGAATTATTGAAGGAAAGCAGGAATGAAAAAGGAAATAAATAGTTGGGAAGCTATTGCATTTTTACATTGGATAAGGATCTGAAGCAGACCAGAGGTAA
Source organism: Panthera leo (assembly GCF_018350215.1). Taxonomy (NCBI): domain Eukaryota; kingdom Metazoa; phylum Chordata; class Mammalia; order Carnivora; family Felidae; genus Panthera; species Panthera leo. Next base: position 37,085,286 of record NC_056688.1, on the reverse strand, counting down.
TGAGGCAGGCATTGAGAGAAAACCTTGAGACTTATTTAGTAATAAAATCTGGAATTCAGTAATAGATTGTTTGTGAGGAAAAGCTTAAGATAACTACTAGTGTATTATCTTGTATAAATTGTTTGTGTTGGGAAAAATAACATGTTTGTACAGGAATATATTAAGATACATCTTAGATATGCTGATTTTAGGATGACTTTGTAAAGTTTGGATCAAATGAAGATGCTTAGAAAAAATATATGAAAACAAGGAAACAGAGTTCCCTTTGTTTTAGAAAACAATATATTTTAATCATAGAATATTTATTTATGAGGATTTGGGTGGTTGGGTGTTTTATGCAGAACCAATGTGTTGATATTACAAATTATGGCAATTGGTATCATGAATCGATCAGCTAGTTCAATTCTTGAAATAGTTAGAAAATCATTACATGAAATTAAAAAGAGCAGGATTCTAAATTGTCCTGGTGAGGTTTTAATGTTGCATTTTTGTTCCATGAAATAAGGTTCTAACTGCTAGAGTGGCTATAATGAGGTCTTACTGGTATTTTGGTTCTATTTTATTATTGCCTTCAGGCAGGCTATGAGCTTTATGAATTTTTAGCTCACCAGAGCAGATATTTAGAAACAGAAGACTTTTTCTTTTCTTACTCATATTTAGGGCTTTTTTCCATACTTTAACCTTGATTTAAACTAACAAAACTACATAAACTTCTTAAGATGGCCTAAAAAGTACTCTATACTCAAGTTCAATATTATCTTTTCTATTTCACTCTTTTATAGCTTTTTCTCTTACAGGAATGTTTGAAAATTCTCCAATACTGCGTATTCTTATAACTTTACACATTGCTAAGCTGTTTTCTCTAATTGTAAGGCCTTTCCTTGTCCTTCTCTGACAGACTTCAAGACCCAGTTCAAATCCCATGTTCCTTATGAGATCTTCCCCAACCCCAACCACTCCTTTTAGCTCTAAAGTGTTAGGATCCTATATTATTTGTAACAAGCAACATGGCCCTAATTTCAAAGTCAAGGTCAGCAGTATCACGGATAACTTGCAAACAAAACAAAACAAACAGAGAACTGAAAAGATATTCTTCAATAACCTAAGAGATTTTATGTGAAGCATATTAACCAGAAAAAAAAGTATAGAATATGGTCTATTTAAAGTTGATACATAGCCAGGTCTTATAACTGTTTTATCTGAAATATATCTAACTTTCATTTACTTGTCTCCATCTGTACAGCAAAACATTAGTTTAAGCTACCATCATCTATTATGTAGGCTTCTGTGTTAGTCTTTTAAATGGATCTTCTGATTTATCACTTTCTACCTCCAATCTGTTCTCTGGAGCAGGGGCTGGCAAATAGAAGTCTGATGGGCAACCTCATTTTGCTACCTGTTTTTGTATGTCTTGAGAATAAGATGAACTTTTACATTTTTTGTTTAATGACTGGAGACAAATTTAAAACAAAATAGTATTCTGTGACCCGTGAAAATGGTATGAAAATTAAATTTTGGTGTCCATAAAGTTGCTTATCGTTTGCATCCTAGGTCATATCTTTAACTAATAGGAATTATGTTATTATCATAGCAAGTATTTTTTTGGTAAAATTATAAAGCTCTTGTTTAGGTGATGACAGACAGATAGTTGAGATCACACATTTTGTTTTCCATGAATCTATGGGTAGTGAGTTTGGGGGTAGAGGTAGTGGTGGTAGTATTGTCAGATATCAAGTAAACTAGCCTTAAACCACTTAGCAGTGGATAAGAATTGAGTGTAACAGCTAGCACTATCTTTGTTATCAGTACTATAGATAATTCTCTTCCTCTAGGTTGTAACAGTGCCAGGGACAAGGTAGACAGTCATGAGTGGGGTTTTCTTTTAATATCACTATAAATATAATAGTCTCTGAAACTAGCATTGACTTTTTCCCCTTGAAATTGGGAGTGGACTAGAAGATGGGCATTCAAAACAGTGATTCTAAACAAATAAAGGTTGTCTTTTTTCTTTCTTCATTTAAGCAAACTAATTTCATTCTGTTCTCAGAAAGTCAGTATTTTTGGAAAGGATGAATGATCTAAGGCTGTCAATTTTGAACTGCGTTCAAAAAAATTAGTTTTTATTTTCAGTTCCATCACTTATCAGCTGATTCGGCCCCTGTTGGCAAGCATTTGCTAAATAAGCCATTTTCTCTCAGAAAATAAATATTGCTTGCATTCAACCTATTAGCAAAAAATGTTTGTTTTCATTGCATTTTTTTTGGTTTTATCTGAAATTTTATTCTGACTCTAAACATTTCCAGTTGGTAGTGTATTTTAATGGAGACTTTTTCAAAGGAACTGCATTTATGAATTAATCAAATAACCATTTTCTTAGACAAGATCTCACTTGGCTCTTTGTGGCATGGCCCTGATAAAATATTTTTGCAAAAACCACACACACATTATGTGTGTATATATTTTTAATTCAATACATTTTCTATGACATGTAACATTATCATCATAATTAGTCAGAATTTATTGATTTCCTATACTTCTCAGGGAATGAAGTTAAAAACTGAAGAGCAGTGCATAGTTTGAGAAAATGGCTTTTTTCTCATAGTACCACTCAGGTCATTTCAAGTAAGATACTTACTTTTATTTTCTCTCCTTTTAAAATTGCAATAAAATGTTAGTTTCTTCATGCATATGTGAAATTATAATGAAAATTAATAAAAATCCATATATAGATGAGAAATTGACACAGAGTCCTAGAGAGAGTAATTATTTTTTTCATTGACTATTATAGGCCCAATTTCCATGATATAGCTTTAAATAAAAATTGTAAAGAAAGAATATATTAAGTCATTATGATTGTCTTTTGGGGCCACTATGAATTACTCTGGTTACTGAAGTGAACAAAAGTACATTGATCACCTGGTTTCTTCCATTTACAGCTAGTAATGAGAAAGATAAAAACTGATAGGACATTATCTGTGGTAGGGAATAAAGGTTGGTGAAATGATCCTATTGTTATACCGTTTTCTCCGTAGGATATGACTGTAGAAGGGCATATTATGTAATTAGTCATATCATTTCCTTAGTGAAGCATGGAATATTTCACATACAGATGATTTTATTGTTAGTACATGGTATTTGACTATTTTACAAAGTGTTATTAAATTTATTTGGTGACATACAACCCTGGAGAAGAGCTAAGTCACATTTTAACAGAAAAGAAATGATTATCCATATTGTGATAGACTTACAAATCAAGGCAAGTATTTCTTGATACTTTGACCGGTAACTTTGAATGATATTGCATCAGAAATGGATGTTGCAGACACAGTAGAATAAAACAAAAGATTAGAGAAAGATAATTTAGAATTACCAAAACTTTTCCTAGTTTTACAAAATAATAGATATTCTGTATCCTTTTTTCTAATATATATATATAGTATGATTCTTATTGAAAGTTATCTTGAGTAAGCGTATGACACCAAAGACCTCTCTATACTTAATATGATAAAAAGTATTCATACAAAGGGTATCCATATAAAGAGTATCCATAAAAAGCTCTTTCTTAAGAATGGGAATGAAACAAGAATGTCTGTCAACACTTCTATTCAACATTTTATAAAGGATTCAGGGTAGTACAATAAGGCAAAGAAAAAAATTGGAAAAGAAGAAAAAAACTTATTCACAGATGCCATGGTTGCATATATAGTTAAAAATATACAGATAAACTATTATAATTAATAAATGAATATAGAAATTTTCCTAAATACAGGACCAATATCCAAAAGTTATTGTGTTTCTCTGTGCAAACTCAAACAATTAAAAGATATAATAATTTAAATTACCATTTACAATTGCACTGAAATATATTAAATGCTTAAGATCTAATTTAAGATATCCAGAGCCTCTGCAGAAAACAGCACAGTATTACTAATAAGAATTAAAGACTAAATAAACCATGTTCATGAATTGGAAGAATCAATTTTGTGAAGATATTAAATGTACCTGTTAATTTATCAAAATTCAGTCAAAATAGAAATCGAAAGTAAAATTTTAAATGGAAGTTGATTTAAAAATATATAGAAATGTAAAGAAATGATCATAGAGTGTTTAACCCAAAGGGAAAAAATACATATTTGAAGGGTACATGCTCCCCAATCTTTATAGCAGCATTAAAAACAATAGGCAAACTATGGAAAGAGCCCAAGTGTCCATCAACTGATGAAAGGACAAAGACGATGTGATATATATGTATGTATGTATGTGTGTGTGTGTGTGTGTGTGTGTGTAATGAAATATTACTCAGACATCAAAAAGAATGAAATTTTGCCATTTGCAATAACAAGAATGGAGCTAGAGTGTGTTAAGCTAAGCAAAATAAGTCAGAGAAAGAAAAATACCATATGATCTCATTCATATGTGACATTTAGGAAACAAAACAGATAACATATGGGAAGGGGAAAGAAAAGAGAGAGGGGAACAAACCGTAGGAGACTCATCAAACTGAGGGTTGATGGAGGGAGGTGGGTGGGGGATGGCCTAAATGGGAGGTAATATTAACAAGGCATAACAAGGGTACTTGTTATGATGAGCACTGAGTGTTATATGTAAGTGATGAATAACTAAATTCTACTCTTGAAACCAATATCACACTGTATGTTTAATAACGAGAATTTAAATAAAAATTTGGAAGAAAAAAATAAAAAGAGAACCACATATATAATAACAATTGGTTTATGACAAATTTGCCAATGGGCAAAGATGGAGGACAGTCTTATCAATTCAAGATGTGGATCAACTATATATCCATATGGAAAAATGTGCATCTTTACTTCTACTTCATACCATACACATAAATCAATTATTGGGAAATTTTATATATAAATTTAAAAAGTAAAAAAAAATTAAGTTTTACTGTGTTATGAAGTTAAAAATAGCTGACTTGTGGTAATCAAAGTTTTCTCAAAAAGGATACAGAAAAGGACTACCCATGAAGAAAAGAGACTGAAGAAAAAAGTGTGGTAGAAGATATTTGCAGTAAATAAAATTATATTATATATGTAAAACATATGCCCAGAATATTTAGGAAAACAACAAATCAATGAGTAAAAGAAAAGATGGCCCATAGAAAAGTGTTCAGGATACTTGAACAGGCAACATTATTAAAATAAAATATGTAAGTGGCTAATAAACATAAAATAATGCTCAATATTATTGGTCATCAGGGAAATGCAAATTAAAGTCACTATTCACACACAAAAAAGACATAATATCAAGTGTTGGCAAGTATGTAAAGCAACTGAATTCTCATTCTCTATTATGAGAGTGTAAATTGGTACCATCACTTCGGAAAACTGTTTAGCATTATTTTCAACAAATGCGTATCTTGTGACCAAAGAATTTAACAATTGGATATATACCTCAAAGAAATACATACATTTAGGAACCAAAAAAAACAAAAACAAAAACAAAAACAAAAACTAGAATGTGCATAACATCCTTATATGTAGAAGAAAAAAAAAAAACTAGAATTAACTCAAAATTCCATTAATAGGGGAATGGATAAATAAAGTATAGGATATTTGTTCAATAGAAGACAACGAACACAGCAGTGAAATAAATCATCAGGTCTTATTCATGAAATCATGGTTGGAGATATAATGCTGATCAAAGAAACAAAAACAAATGAGATCATACTATAGGATTCTATTATGGAAGTTCAAAAAGAGACAAAGTTATTCTCTTTTTTCTTTCTTTAATTGTTCTATATTACAATTTTACACTCATAACATTCTAGGCGTACAATTAATGGAGCTCTACAAAAAGGAGGAATATAGATAGATCACACTTTTCTCACTTCAAAAACAGAATATACTTAGAGGCGAAAAACCAGATTTCAAAACATGAAGATCCTATTCAATTTTGTGTCTAATATAAAATAATATATCATTTTTGTCTCATTTTACTTTTTTTCTACAGTGTGTTACGTAAACTTGAATAAATGTAAATGGTATTATTTATGCTGTCCTGAGCATAGTAATTGAAATAAAGCTAACATCAAACTATAATTTAAGATTATACTGAATCTCATGGAATTAATACCACCATTGATGAACAGTTCTTGTGCAAGCAAACAGATTTATGGAGTTATACACTTAGATCACATGTCTCCTGGAAACCTGAAAAAAATTATTTGATACTAATATTAAAATTTAATTTTTGAATATCTCTAAATATTCCCTGCCATCCAAGCAAGGAGTGTGGAAAATCATATATTATTAAAGTGGTGACTGCTAATACTATCCCATTATAAATCTAGTTTTCTAAACCTGCTTCGTTCTTACGTTTGCTTCCTCCAATCTGGATTTATTTATCTTCAGTCACCTCTCCGGGCTTTTTACTCTTGGTAGATATGCTTCTTTTACACCCCCCCCCCTTCCCCCTCTTACAACATCATCTTGATGCTGTGTAAAAGGCAGATGAAAATGCATAATCTCCTATCAGATTCCATTATTGATTTTTTTAGAAAAGCTTGTTTTTGGAAGTATGGATATTAAAAAATACATGACATAATTGTTATCAACAGTCTAGGAGCTATTATTCAACCTGCGTTATTCAACATTGAAAAAAAGTTTATTTTGAGGAGAGAGAGAGAGAAAGAGAGAGAGAGAGAGCATGCACACAGAGGAGGGGCAGAGATAGAAGGCGAGATAGAATCCCAAGCAGGGTCCACACTCAGCACACAGCCTGATGTGGGGCTCAATCCCATAACCTGTAAGATCATGACCTGAGCTGAAACCACGAGTCAGATGCTCAACCAACTGAGTCACCCAGGCCTTCTGGGTTAACTTTTGAATGACACTTAGTAAGTGTGGCCATATAAATTTTATATGAGAAAGTTATACTATAAACCCATGTGTTCCAATTGTACAATTTCATATACGAGGAATCAGGTATTTAAACGGCATAGATTTAGGTTCAAGTAGGGTGGGAATTGAATTAGTGAGTCATAATTGCAGATTGTTTATTCAGGGTTAAGTAGGGTCAATCAGATGATGCTTTGGCAAGAAGATAATTTTCTTTATATTGAGGTAAAATTAACAAACACTTCAAGTCTGTGTACAAGAACAATTTTCAGTGTATATTATGAGGTTTTGACAAATGGGTACACTTGTGTAAGAAGCATTCCAGTCTGGATAGGACATATCTATCACCGTAGAAAACTTCCTAGATGTCTGTAAGAAACCTATATTTTCCAGTTTTATTGAGATATAATTGACAAATAACATTCTATAAGTTTAAACTGTACAACATAATGATCTGATAGATGTATATATTGCAAAATGATTACTACAATAAGCTTAATTAACATCTATTCCTCACAGTTACAGTTTGTTTCCTTGTGATTTGCATTTCAATCACCATAGATTAGTTTTGCCTGCTCTTGTACCATATTAATGAAAACACATAGTATGCACTCTTTTGTGTCTGGCTTTTTGGTCAATATAATGGATTTGGGATTTATTTCATATTGCTAAGTATTTCATTATATTAGCATACAATGATTTGTTTATCCATACGCCTGCTGATGAACATTTGAGATGTTTCCAATTTTTGGCAACATGGGATATATGCTTTGAATTACGGAGTAGATGCATTTATATATTTAATTTCATAAGAAATGGCCACATTGTTTTTCACAGTGGTTGTCCACTTAACTTTATATTCTCATTAACAATAAATGAGACTCCACTTGCTTCACACCCTTACCATTTGGTGCTGTGAGCCTTTTTGATTTTAGCTATGATTGTGAGTGTGATGTAGTATTACATTATCATTTAATTTGCATCTACCTGATGACTAATATTAAGAGTATTTTAATATTCTTATCAATAATTTTTAGGTCATCCTTTGCTAGGTGTCTGGTCAAATTTTGTGCCCATTTGAAAAGCTGAGTTGTCTCTATTCTTATTATTGATTTATAGAAGTTTTTTCCATGTTCTGTCAGATACATGAATTGAAATGTTTTCTCCATGTGTGAGGCTTAAGTTTTCATGATGTATTTCAATGGTGTACTCAATGACCAGCAATTATAATTTGGATAAAATACAGTTTATAACTGGTTTGTGCTTTTTGGATCCCCTCTAAGACATCTTCTGGTGCTGTAAAGATGCTGTTCATCTTATTTTGGCTTCCTTTTTCTTGTTCCCTCTTTGAGAAATTGCATGTTATTTTTGTCATTGCTTTCCTGATGGTAAGATGTATTTTCTCCACCCCTGAATGTTTTCTTATTTGTTCTTTCTCCTTTGGTTTTCAGTACTTTGAGTATGAACTGCATAGATATGACTTTCTGCTCACAGGATACAAAGATACTTGTATTTTTTACCAAATTTGGAAATTTTGGCCATATAATGTCAACTTTTTTCCCCCCTGTTCCATTCTATCTCTCCTTTTCTTTTGAAATTCCAACTGCAGGTAATTTTTAAAAAGGTTTTTATTTAGGTGATCTCTACACCCAGTGTGGGGTTCGAATTCACTATCCCAAGATCAAGAGTAGCCTGCTTTTCTGACTGAGCCAGCCAGGGGCCTCCAACTGCAGGTAATTGAACCACTTTGAATTGTTTACACTTCCCTGAAATACAGTGTAAAATGAGGCTCTATTTATTTTGTGTTTCTATCCATTTCTCTCCCCTTTCTGTTCCTCTGGGAAGATGGTTCCTACTCATCTACTCATTTCGTATTCATTCACCTTCTTTTCTGCCATTTCCAATCTACTCTTAAGTCTATTTTATTTTATTTTTGTATGATGTTGTGCTTTTCCACTATAGACTCTCATTTGGTTCTTTTAATGGTGTCTATTCTGCTGATATTTCCTTTGTGTTCCTTTGTCTTAATCCTTGAATATGTTTAGATCCTTGATACGTTTAGTACTCTTTTAAAGTACTTGTCTTCTGATTCCGACATATGAATCATCTTGGGATCTGTCTGTTTCTGTCGCTAACATTTTTCTTGATTACTGGCCCTTTTTTTAATTTTTAGAATATTTAATATTTCTAGTCATCTGCTGGACATTGTAGATGAAAAGATACGTGTTGATATTATGTTGTCCTTTTTTAAACTTTAATGAATTTTTTTCTATCAGGCAGTTAGCAATGTTTGCTAAAATCAGTTAGTTCCAAGAAGTTAGCTTTTATTAATTAGGCAATATATGTTTCAGTTTTATCATTAATTACAAAACATAACCCTTACCCTAGGGCAGCATTCATCAAACATTTTGGTCTCAGGACCCCTTTGTCATCTTAAAGTTTATTGAGTATTCTCAAGTGCCTTTGTTTATGCGAGTTATCTCTATGTATGATATTAGAAATTAGAACTGAGAAATTTTGAAGTATTTATTTACAAATCTATTAAACATAACAGTAATATATGAGTTAAATTTTAACATAAATAACAGTTGCATGAAAATAACTATATTTTCCAAAACAAAAATTTTGTGGAAAGAATGGCATGGCTTTACTTTTCTGGAAAGTTCTTTAATACTTGGCTTAACGGCAGATATCTGGATTATCATATCTAATTTTGCATTCATTTATTGCTTTGGTTACAGTATGTGAAGAAAATCCTATCTCACATAGATAATGTATTTTTAAAAGTGTTGAGAATTATAATAGCTTTTTTTTCCCCAGATAATTATAGATATTTCCCTTTGACACTAACCCAAAACTGACAAGTGGTAGTTTCTTAGAAGTTAGTTGTAATGTGGAATCTAAAATCATAGCCACAACTTTTTGGCTTTATATATATTAAATCCACTTGTCTTTCTTGTAGTTTGAATAAATCTTTTTCCCATTTTTTGTAACATCACATATGGATAATTTGGAAAATATTGGTTCATGAGTTATGAAGCTATTCTAAGTGTTGACACATTTTCTTATACCATATCAGAAATTTACATTCACCAATACCACCTACTCATTACCTCATTACATGTGGGAAGTTGTCATGCTCATAGAGGCAGAGACAAGATTACCAAACTGATAATTTTTCTTTTAAGGCTAAAATTTTCTCATTAGTCATGAGTAGTATTCATTGTTTTCTTAAAGAGACAGGCTCACTGTATTAAGTTTTTAGAAAATGTCTGCAAAATATCCAAATCTGAATAGCCAATCACCTTTTTTTGGCTAATAATCTTTCAGGTAAGGTTGGTGTTTCATGAAAAAAATAATTAGGTCAACACACAACTCAAATTATTGGATAAATGCTTTTAATTGAAACAACTATTATATTTTGGTGTATGGCAAAAGAGCTTTATTCACATACAAAGACTAATAAAATATATATGCAGCCTCAAAATGTAACAAAATTTAAAAATTATACTGCTTTATCAAGGACATTAAGTAGAATTAAAATATATGTAAATAATATTAATATTAATATTAATATGCTGTAATGCATAGCAGTGAAGAATACAATGCTCTTTGTAGAATTTGGCACTGTGATTGACATTAAGTTGTGAGAAGTTTTACTCATCTTTTATTCTTCAGTGCAAATGTCAACAAAGGAAAAATGAAATAACAGTTTGTCTTATATATTTTGTCACATCTTACAGTTGTTCATAGTATGATCCAAGTAAGTGCTGTACCAATTACTCTGTCATGGCAGAATTAAAAGTTCAGAAGATAGGTTTTTTAAAAAAAAAGTTTAATGTCTGTTTTTGAGAGATAGAGAGTGCATGAGAGTGGGGCAGGGGCAGAGAGGGAGACAGAAGATCTGAATCAGGCTCTGTGCTGCCAGCAGACAGCCCGATGTGGGGCTCAAAGTCAAACTGTGAGATCATGACCTGAACTAAAGTCAGGTGCTTAACCGACTGAGCCCCTCAGGTGATCCCAGGATATAGTGTTGAATAACTCACCTTTGTGGGGAAAGGCATGTGTTAAGAAAATTATGTGACACATATACTGACACATATATAGGAGAAATGCACACGCGCGCACACACACACACACACACACACACACACAAAGCTGTGTGAAGGGATTTACAAAAAGGTTTCTGGACAGACACATTTTTAAGGCGTGTTTCCCACTTCAATTACCACTGTTTTGGAAACATGTATCATAATAAATGGTACTAATTATTAGCACTAATAAGAACAGTGAAAAAATGTAATTTTCTTTCAATCTTGGGAAGTTAATCCAACAGCACCAACATCTATCTTGCTAATCTACAAAAAAGCAATGCCAAACATGAGTTTCATGCAGTTTGAAAGCTAGGTAGTAGACAGTGTATTCTATTATTACATCTTTGGCTAGAAATAGAAAATACTAAAACTAAGTGTAAGAAAATATGTATGCAGATGAGTAAGGAACATTTTAATGGTGTTTAGATAATGTGCATATGATAGCCTAATATACTTTTTACATAACCTCAAATCTGAAGAATTAATATAGTACGAATACTGTCTCTTTGGGACTGATCACTCAACTTCAAGTTAAAAAAATAGTGAATGAATGTATGTGGGTTTATTCATTAACACAAATGAACTGTGGAGTGCTGTGGAGGCAGTGGCATATCAGAGAGGATTGCATTCCTTCTCTAGGAGTCGGGCAAATAAGATGCCTAAGCAAACAGATAATTATGTTAATATTTTAAAAAGAATAGTTGAAGTGGGAAAATCTGTTAGGAATTTGTTCAAAAGTCCACCAAGAGTTAATGATGGCCAGATTAATGCGGTGATGGAGATAGAAATAGACTGAAGAGATACTTTGGGATTAGAATAGGGATTGTCATAAACTGAACAGGGGGTTAGAGTTGTAGAGTTCAGGGAAATGGATAAAAAGCTTCTGCACAGCGAAGGAAGCAATCAGCAAAACTACAAGGGAACTGATGGAATGGGAGAAGATATTTGCAAATGACATACCAGATAAAGGGTTAGTATCCCTATAAAGAACTTAACAAACTCAACACCCCAAAACAAATAATCCAGTAAAGAAATGAACAAAAGACATGAGTAGACACTTTTCCAAAGAAGATATCCAGATGGCTAACAAACAAATGAAAAAATGCTCAATATCACTCATCAACAGGGAAATACAAATCAAAACCACAATGAGATACCACCTCACAACAGTCAGAATGTTTACAATTAACAACTCAGGCAAAACAGATGTTGGCGAGGATGCAGAGAAAGAGGATCCCTTTTGCACTTCTGGTCAGAATGCAAACTGGTGCAGCCACTCTGGAAAACAGTATGGAGGTTCCTGAAAAAATTAAAAATATAACTACCCTATGACCCAACAATTGCACTACAAGTTTTTATCCAGTTTTTTATACAAAATGATGTTTCAAAGGGGCACCTGCACCCCAATGTTTATAGCATCACTAGCAACAACAGCCAAATTATGGGAAGAGCCCAAATGTCCATCAAACAATGAATGGATAAGGAAGATGTGATACATATATGCAATGGAATACTACTTGGCAATGAAAAGAATGAAATCTTGCCATTTGCAACATTGTGGATGGAACTAAAGTGTATTAGGTTAAGCAAAACAAGTCAGTAAGAAAAACACATGTGCTCATTATATGTGGAATTTAAGAAACAAAACAGATGAACATAAGGGACGGGAAGCAAAAATAAGATGAAAACAGAGAGGGAGACAAACCATAAGAGACTCTTAAATACAGAGAACAAACTGAGGGTTGCTGGTGAGGTATTAGGTGGCGGGAAGGGCTAAATAGGTGATGGGCATTAAGGAGGACATTTGTTGGGATGAGCACTGGGTGTTATATTTAAGTGATGAATCACTATTCCTGAAATCATTATTTCATTACATGTTAACTAAATTGGTTTTAAATATAAATAAATAAATAAATAAATAAATAAATAAATAAATGTAAAAGTAGTTTCACTTCCGCAGGAGTTGAAACTTTTTGCTAAACTGCAACAGCAACTCTGAGAAGTAAAAAAAGGATTTATTGGATAGCAAATTTGTCAACATATGATAATGGCATCATTCTTCATGGTCCTCCCACTTTAAGCTCTTGTCATTGGGAGAATGCTACACTCCTCTAAAATGAGTCTTCTCGAATCTTACCTTCTTACACAGTAAGTATTACATGTTTTAATTGTTCCATGTTGATACTGTTCGCATTTCTCTAGCTTCCAATCCGCTCTAGATTCTCTCTTTTCAGTGATTCAATTTAACCACTTCTCTAGGTTTTCATCAGCTGTGTGATATGATGGAAATAGTACAGAAAGATCTGAGTTTGAGTAAGTAATTTAACTCAATTTTCTTATTTAAAAACGACAACAATCCTCTTTGAGTATTTGTCGTGAATTAAATAAAACAGGGTGCATGCAAAGTGCTCTGTGTAAAAATACGTGTGTTCTATTTTATAAGCACCTGGCAAATACTAATGTGCACTTGCTGCAACTACCTTCCTTAAAACTCTTTTTCTTTATCATTTCTTCCTGTGAGTTGCTTCTGGAGAAACCCTGATAGAGGTGTGTGTAGGTATTCTGGGATATTTTTCCTCTCTCTTTAGGAAAGAGCCAGAAACCAAGAAAACACATGCTGTTCTGGGTTTAGAATAATCATCAAACTTGATACTTTTACAAAGACATCTACTTACATTTTTTTATGATTAACTCTATCGACGCAGAAAGATCTGAAAAGACCATATGCATATACAGTTACTATATTTTTTTTCACATTGAATATTTGTGTACCACTGTCAAGAGTAACCAAAATTTCAGTTTGTAGAGTAGAAAAACTATCAGAATGACCGCATGACTAAGGATTAGGTGGCATTTGCTATGTCTGATATGAAGAGATGAATAGAAAATGTAACCTATTTAGTCAGTGTAGATGCTTATCTGAAAAACTATCCTGTTATAAATAATTTTGTGTCAATTTCTTGTAAATTAGATCTATGTTCCTCCCTGTGAATTCTTAGTATCCTTTCTCTCATGTAACTTAAATTTAACATTTTTATTTTCTTTGCACAAATTCTATTTTTGTAAGATTCGGAAATGCACTCTCCAAAAGGATGTTTTTCAAAGAGTACAGATGGCACCAATAATTATTTAGTATCTTTAGCTTTTGCCATTATCTGTCATCCAATCTGTGATATTGTAAATCTTGTTCAGGGCTTAGAGTTGCTGTAGCCATTTGATGGAAAAAATGCTTGTGTAATAAGAAGTTCAGAGGAGTCTAGCACATTATGGAGGTAGAACTACTTTCAAAGCTTTAATTAAAAGTCGGATGATTGTGCTGACTTTGTATTAGAGTTTTATGAGTAGTGGCATAGGACTCTAATCTTTTTTGTTCATCTCTAATCCACCCAAATACATTTCCATAGAAATTGTTACAATGTGAATTGAAGTTTTACTTTTCACCAGTGTGAAACTGAGGGAGGTCATCTGCAGAGGGTACTTTTGCCAATTTAATTACTGATTAAGATCCTTCAGCAAATTTTCACTTGAAGGAGGTTAGGAAGTTCTCTCTGCTGGTGAGAAGTGTCTCAGTAGATTGTGCTCCTCAAAGCCAAGAAATGCCTGTTTTATTATGATTTTTTATTACACACCGAACACATACTAAATGCTTAATACACACCAATTTATTTCTAGTCACTGGAAAGCTCTCCAAACCTGTGTGTGCCTGTTAAAGTGTACTTACTCACCAAACTTCTTTGAACAGAATTAATCCTTCTGTTTGAGTGTCCACTTTTTGCTTACTTGTAATGTAACATTTACTATATTGTTTTATGATTTGTTTTAATTTATCTTGATTGTTAATGATTTCACTGAGGGCAAAGCCTGTACTTTTGCCATAAATCTTTGTAAATACAGTATCTAACCGAGTAGATTGCACATATTATGTGCTCAACAAATATCTTAAGAATTAATATTTCTGAGAGAAGTTGTGTGCATATGTGTGTATACCAGTCATAAGTTTGCGCTATTGTGCATATGTGTGTATACCAGTCATAAGTTTGCGCTATTGTTAACACATAGCATTTCAAAAGTCAACTAAAACTATTAGTTTTCTTTTCTTCCTTTTTTCTTTTTCTCTCTTCTTCCTTTTCTACCACAGATTGCCATTAACTTTCTCCTTCTAATATGCAAAAGGCAATTAATTTTAAAAGTCAAATAAAAGACTTTATTGGGTCATGTTGCTGTTTGAGCCTATCAACATATTTAAAAACACTGAAATACATTTGCTCAGTGGTTCAGCCTATCAAAATATTTTAAAAAATAAGATACCTCATTTAAAAATATAAAACTACTTTTGAAAATTTGACTTAAAAATCTTATTTATTTATTCAAATTTATCCAAATTGTTCAGAAGCTGAGTGATATAAAACCAAAAACAAAGCCATTGGAGACCTCCTTCTAGTTTTAAACAAATTTATTAATCAATTCATTGGTTATACTAAGTTATCTGTGAATTTGCTTAATTGTACTATTATCCAATCTACATTTCTATATACTCTTTACAGGAATTTCATGAAAAATTTATCCAAGAGCTCCTTAGGATTAAAATGATATACCACAGAGTACCAGCATCTAGTGTCTCTATAAAGAAACATGAGTAGAAATGATGGTGTAAAAACCTTTGAAAATGTGCTCCTTCATGAAAGCAATTTTGATAAAAATCAACATTTCCAGAACTCAAAATTAACCAAAAGTCTACAATAGTCTTGTGAATGTTTATTCAAGAAAAATGGTTCAGTGTTGGTAAGGAGGGTTAGCGTTGTGGCATTTTAATTTACCCTATTATCCTCTTACCTCTTGAAAAGCGACAGTCCTATAGTCATGTTGAAAAGTTGTCTAGCAGCCACTGGGGAGTGTGTATGGAATTGGAGCTCCTCCAAAGACCTATTCTTGCCTATCATTATTTGACTTTTGTGGCACTTCCCTAGAAAATCCACTCAGAAGGTCTGTCTTTAATCTGATTCAGAGCTCATCCAGTGTAAACAGCATTTTTCTAGGGGCATTTGTTGAAAATAAATCAGTGGCAATTGCCTGAGGCAATAACTCTTGTGGCAAATGACAAACTGATCAAAATATTTAAAAGGGACAACTTCTGGATATATCTAGAGAATCTTTGGAACGTTCTTTGAAAAGTCCTTGGAATCTCTTATATTTAGAACTGTGCTCATGCATGAGGCTGTGCATGCTTAAAAAAGACCTCAGAAGGCCCTGTACTCTTACCTCTCTGACTGACCTGGAGATTCTGTAGATGAAGGAAGTGACAGATAAGACAGATGTGCAAAGGTATTACTCAACAGACAACAGAGTGCTTTGGGAAAATCTGGGATCTTAGTGGTTACAGGTATTTAAAGGAATCTATGTTCAATCATTAGTTGGTTATTAAGGCAACTAGGCAGAGACTTCAGTGACCCTATAAAAAACACAAACTTTACAGACTTAGCTTAGAAAACTTACCAAATACCCAGCAACAGCAATAACAACATAAACAACAACAACAACAAACCCTCGAGAGAAGAAACTAATTGATTTGCGAAATGGCCACATTATATTACTTAAAATGCTCACTTTTTAGTAAAAGTTATTAGAAGAAACAAAAAGAGTGGTCCCTAAAGAGGAAAAAAAAAGAAGTTTTATGAAATCCTTGTGAAAATATCATTGGGAAAGCCCTTTGTGAATTTACTAGACAGAGACTTTAATTTAGCTATTTTAATACATTAAAAAACCTAAAGAAAATGATATCTTTCTTTTTTTAAAGCTTATTTATTTATTTTGAGACACAGAGGCAGCATGGGTTGGTGGGGGTGCAGAGAGAGAGGGAGACAGAGAATCCCAAGCAGGGCTCAAACTCATGAAACTGTGAGATCATGACCTGAGCTGAAACTAAGAGTTGGATGCTTAACCAACTGAGTCACTCAGGTGCCCCAGAAAATGATTAAAGAACAAATGTATGAGAATGATTTCACACCATGGATTGAAGAGACTATCATTTTCCCATTTTGTGTTCTTGGCGCACATGTCAAACATTAGTTGAATATAATCTGTGGGTTCATTTCTGGGCTTTTGATTATGTTCCACTGGTCTGTGTATCTGTTTTTATGCCAGTAGCAAGCTGTTTTGATTAGTATAACTTCGTAATATAGTATGAAATCAGGAAGTGTGACGCTTCTAGCTTTGTCCTTACTTAGGATCATTTTGGAAATTCTGAGATCCACAGCCTTTTAATCAGTTTCAAGCCCTGATTGCTTTACCCCTCAACTCTTAAAGTCTTTCTGTCATGCCAATCACCTCAGTGGTATAAATGGGATGAGAAAGAAGTGGGCCTCATCAGCAATGTCCTGCATGGCTGGAGAATCTGGATAAACACTTGCTATGCTCTGACTTTCCCCTGTGGGAGAAACCGTGGGCCAAGAAGATCGAGAAGAAGATCGAGAGAAACACTTCAGATTCAAAGATACAAATAGGTTGGAAGTAAAACAATTGGAAAGATATGCTATGCAAATAGTAGACCAAAGAGAGTGGGAGTGTCTATACTAATATTAGTCAAAATAGATTTTAAAACAAATCTTTTTACTACAGGTAATTAAAGACATTTTGTAGAGATAAAAGTGTTAATCCATCAAGAAGATAAAACAATTGTAAGTATATACACAAATAATACTACAGTCTCAAAATAATTGGAGTAAAAATGGACAGAACTGAAGAAATGAATGCATAGTTCAGCAGTAATAATAATAGTTGAAGACTTCAATACCCACTTTCATGGTAGAACAACTAAATAGAAGATCAAAAAGGAATTAAAAGACTTGTATGGCAGTATAAGCCACCTATACTTAATAGACATCTATAGAACACTGCATACAACAAAAACAGACCAATAACAAGTAAAAAGATTAAAGCAGTAGTCAGAAAATTTTTTCTAAAAACATCCCAGGACCAGGCGGCTTCATTGGCAAATTGTACAAGTATTTAAAAAAGAATTGAAACTAATGCTTCTCAAACTTAAAGACAGACAGATAGAGAGAGAGAGAGAGAATATTTTCTTGCTCTCTCTGTGGGGACAGTATATTATTAATACTAAAACCAGATGATGACATTATAAGAAAACCACAGACCAATAACTGTTGTGAACATAGGTGTAAAAATCCTCATCAAAATACTAGTAAACTAAACCTAGCAACATTCCAAAAGGAATATCTGCCATGGTAGGTAGAATAATGGCTTCCAAAGATATCCACATTCAAATCTCTGGAGTCTTAAATACTTTAGACTATATGGTGAAGGAAATTAAGGTTGCAAATGGAATCAAAGTTGCTAATTAAAACATTCAACACCTTAAAACATAGAGGTTATCTTAAATTATCAAAGTAAAGCTATTTTAATCACAAGACTCCAAGAAAAGAACAAGAGGAAGAAGAAGAAAAGGAAGAAAAAGAAGAAGGAAAAAAAGAAGAAAGAGAATGAGAGGGAGAATGAAAGCAAGAACTAGAAGGAGAAGAACAAGACGAACAGGAACAAGAACAAGATAATAATAATAATAATAAGAAGAAGAAGAAGAAGAAGAAGAAGAAGAATGAGAAGGAGAAGGAGAAGAAGAAGGAGAGGGAGGAGGAGGAGAAGAGGGGGAAGGAGGAGAAAGAGGAGGAGGAGGAGAAGGTGGCTGAGGATAAGGGTCAAAGAAAGAGATGTGATTATAGAACCAAAGTCATGACTAATATGATATAAGAATAATTCCACTGTTTTTGCTAATAGAGGGAAGAAGTATGATGATCCAAGGAATATGAGCAGACTTTAGAAAATGGAAAGTATAAATAAACCCAGTCTCCCCTAGAGCCTCCAGAAAGAAATATAATTCTGCTGATACATTGCTTTTATCCCAGTGAAACTCATGTTGAAATTCTAACCCATAGAATTACTAGATTACAAATAATCCAAAAATGAATTTAAGGAAACAATTGCATTTACAAGTGCATCAAAGTGAATAACATACTGAGGAATAAATTTAACAAAAAGTACAAACCATGTACATTGAAAACTACAAAGCATCATTGCAAGAAATTAAATAAGGCCTAAATAAATTGAAAGACATCTTGTATTTATAAATTGGAAGATTCAATGCTGTTAAGATGGTAATACTTTCCAAACTGATCTACAGGTTCAATGCAATCCTTATCAAAATTCCAACTTCCATCTTTGCTGAAATGGACAAGTGTATCTTAATAGTGACATGAAAATGTAAGGGACCCTGAATAGTCAAAACAATTGTGAAAAAGAACAAAGTTAGCAAAAATAAACAGCAAAGGAAACAGTCAATTACTGAATGGGAGAAGATATTTGCAAATGGCATATTTGATAAACGGTTTGTATCTAAAATATACAAAGAACATATAAAACTAAACACCCCAAAAGCAAATAATCCAATTTAAAAATGGGCAGAAGACATGAACAGAAATTTCTCCAAAGAAGACATACAGATAGCCATACATGAAAAAATGCTCATCATCACTTACTATCATGGAAATGAAAATTAAAACTACAATGGGATATCACTTCACACCTGTCAGAATGACCAACATCAACAACACAAGAAACAATGGATGTTGTTGAGGATGTGGAGGAAAAGCAACACTCATGCACTGTTGGTGGAAATTCAAACTGGCACAGCCACTCTGGAAAATAGTATAGAGGTACCACAAAAATTTAAAAATAGAACTACTATATGATCTAGCAAATGAACTATTGGGTATTTTCTCAAAGAATATAAAAACACTAATTCAAAAGGATATGTGCACCCCTATGTTTATAACACCATTATTTACAATAGCCAGATTATGGAAGCAGCCAAGTATCCATTGACTTATGAATGGATAAAGAAGAGGTGGTGTATATATAATAGAATATTACTTAGCCATAAAAAAGATTATAATCATGCCATTTGCAACAACATGGATGGATCTAAAGAGTATATTGCTAAGTGAAATCAAAGAAGACAGATATCAGAGTATTTCACTCATATGTGGAATTTAAGAAACAAAAAATGAACAAGCTAAAAAAAAGAGACAAACCAAAAAACAGACCTTAAATACAGTTATCAAACTGGTCTTTGCTAGAGGGGAGTTGGGTGGGGGGGATGGGTGAAATAGATGAAGGAGATTAAGAGTACACTTACTGTGATGGGCACTGAGTAATATATAGAATTGTTGAATCACTCTAATGTACACATGAAACTATTATAACACTGTATGTTAATTATAGTGGATTCAAAAAACAGAACAAAGGTGTAGGACTTACATTTTAAGATTTCAAAATGTACTACAAATATATAGTAATTAAGACAATGTGGTGCTGGCAGAAGGATACACATACAATAGATCAAGGCCACAGATATCTATATGCAAAAGAATGAAGTTGGACCTCTACCTCACACCATATACAAAATTAATTATTAAAATATATCAAAGATCTAAGTGTAACAACTAAAACTATGAAAATGAAGAAAAAAACTAGGCACAAATCTTTATGACGTTAGATTAGACAATAGTCTTTTAGATACGACTCTAAAACCACAAGCTGCAACAGAAAAAAAGTAAACTGAATTATATCAAATTAATAATTTTTGTTCTTTAGTAGACACCATCAAGAAAATGAAACAAAAAACCCACTGAATGTGAGAAAATATTTATAAATATTTCTGATAACAGACTAATATCTAGAATACACAAAACACTCTTACATTACAAAAATGAAAACAATGAAAAATTGAAAAAGATTTGAATAGCTTTTTCTTGAAAGAAATATGCACACATAAAACACAAAAAATGCTCAATATTATTAATCAATAGGGAAATTCAAATCAAAACTACAATGAGGGGCTCCTGGGTGGCTCAGTCAGTTAAACATCCCACTCTTGATTTTGGCTCAGGTCATGATCTGATGGTTATGAGATCGAGCCCCACGTTGGGCTCTGTGCTGATAGTGTGGATCCTTGTTGGGATCCTCTCCCTCCCTCTCTGTCCCTCCCCTGCTCATGCTCTCTCTCTCTCTCTCTCTCTCTCTCTTTCTTTCTCAAAAATAAAAAAATAAACATTAAAAAAACTACAAAAGTGCCACTTCGTGAGAAATGAAAACATATTTACAGACAAAATCTTGTACACAAATGCTCAGAAGCAGCACTATTCATGACAGTTGCGAAATGCGGCGTCTGTACCTGTTATCAATATCTGCTGGAAAAATTGTGGCCTGAGTTTACACATCATTCTTACATCGAATTTAATATCTATCTCAGTCAAAATCCTGTTAAACAGATAAGGAATTTGTATGAGTGGAGCCAAGAAGACCTGAAACCACAAAGACTGAATATTGAGTAAAATGGAAACTGGAGTGAGAGATCTGATAGAGGATCTGTGTGTTTATGGGCAAGACGATGAGCAATCTGAGTATCAAGCTAAGGAAATTATACTTTGTTTTTTAGGTGACAGAGAGGTATTGTAAGTTATGCTTCCATTTTACCAAAAGTTAAGTCTATTCTTTCTGTGGGTTTTTTTTTTTAATTTTTAGATGTTTATTTATTTATTTTGAGACAGAGAGAGAGCAAGTGGGCGAGGGGCAGATAGAGGGAGAGAGAGAGAATCCCAAGCAGGCTCCACACTGTCACTGCAGAGCCCTATGCAGGGCTTGATCTAAAATCAAGAGTCAGATGCTTAGCCACCTGAGCCAACCAGACGCCTGTCCCTGTGTTCTTTTTGATGGCAACTTTTCTTTATTAAAATCTAGTGTGTTTTGGTGACAGTATTCTATGTCATGTATTTTATTTCATTTTCCGATGTAGGGTTCTGTGGTCAGATAATATAATCTCTACCTCAAGGAGCTCTGTGTCACAGCATAATTGACTAATTTCAATATCTTTCAATAGCATTTAAATATGTGTACTATAAGTATATATAAATATTTGTATGCCTTTATTTTACAATTGATGTTAAGTTTTAATCAGTTTACAGTTTTGCATCAACTTGAAAAAGTGTGATCCTTTCAAAAATAACTTTGTTTGTATTTATTTATTTGTTTTATTTATTTATTTTTCAATATATGAAGTTTATTGTCAAATTGGTTTCCATACAACACCCAGTGCTCATCCCAAAAGGTGCCCTCCTCAGTACCCATCACCCACCCTCCCCTCCCTCCCACCCCCCATCAACCCTCAGTTTGTTCTCAGTTTTTAACAGTCTCTTATGCTTTGGCTCTCTCCCACTCTAACCGCTTTTTTTTTTTCCTTCCCCTCCCCCATGGGTTTCTGTTAAGTTTCTCAGGATCCACATAAGAGTGAAAACATATGGTATCTGTCTTTCTCTGTATGGCTTATTTCACTTAGCATCACACTCTCCAGTTCCATCCACGTTGCTACAAAGGGCCATATTTCGTTCTTTCTCATTGCCCTGTAGTACTCCATTGTGTATATAAACCACAATTTCTTTATCCATTCATCAGTTGATGGACATAATTTGGCTATTGTTGAGAGTGCCGCTATAAACATTGGGGTACAAGTGCCCCTATGCATCAGTACTCCTGTATCTCTTGGGTAAATTCCTAGCAGTGCTAGGTTCCTCAAAAAATTAAAAATAGACCTACCCTATGACTCAAAAATAACTTTGATTTTAAAAGTTTAAGTGGAGTCTTAGAAGATAGTGTAGAGCTATGTGATTAAGATATATTTGTATATAGGGGCACCTGGGTGGCGTAGTCAGTTAAGTGTCCGACTCTCTTGGCTCAGGTCATGATCTCACAGTTCATGAGTTCAAGCCCCACATCTGGCTCTGTGCTGATGGTGCAAAGCCTGCTTGGGACTTTGTCTCTCCTCTCTGCCCCTCCCCCGCTTGTATGCACACACGCTCTCTCTCTCAAAATAAATAAATATACTTAAAATTTTTTTAAATGATATATATATATATACAATTGATCATCTTCATGATAATTTTCATTCATAAAGTAGAAAGTTCATTCTCAAATGTTTATGTACATCACAGAAATAAGACTAATTATGGTATAGTTATATATAAAAATGACTGAAATTCAGTGATGCTGAGAGTGACATTTTACAAGGTCTCAGACAAAATATAAGTTCCTTTTGCTTTCAGATTTTACTATCCATGTCAAATACATGCCCTGGTCTAGTGGCATAAAAAGCTCTTGAATTGAAACCCAAATGCAATAAAATCTAAAACAGTTTTACAGTACATAAAAAATATATTGTTTTTGGTGATCAGGGAAACACAAATCAAGACCTCAATGAGACTCTAGTTTGTACTCATTCAAATATTTAAAAATCTGATAATACCAAGTATTTCTTAGAATTACTTCTAAGAAGTAAGGCTACCATGTTTTAGGAATACAATTTAATTTTTCTTAATGTTTATTTATTTTTAAGAGAGAGAGTGCAAGTGGGGAAGGGGGAGGGAGAGGGGGAGACACAGAATCTGAAGCAGGCTCCAGGCTCTGAGCTGTCAGCACAGAGCCCAAAGTGGGGTTCTAACTGATAGAATGCAAGATCATGACGTGAGCCGAAGTTGATTCCTTAACCAATGGAGCCACCCAGGTGCTCCTTTAGGAGTACAATTTAATGAGGCTTTTGATTATGAACCATGTTTGGGACACAACCAAGGAAGAACTAAACTCAGTTTCACCAGTGATATGGAATTTTAGGAATGATGGTAAATGTTCCAGAGAAGGGAGACAGAATAGAATGGAGAAGAATGTGGGAAAGAGATTTCAAATAGTGGCAGTTGAAGATCAAATAGAAAATACTTCCTGAAAATTTTCCAGGAGGAAGATGTCTACAATCATGGATATGTAAGAATGAACTGGAAACTTTCCATGCTACACAGTCTGTGGTGTACATACCTTCTGCTCCTCAAGCTTTTCCTGAAGTCTATTGTCAAAGTACTCTGGAGACTGTGGATACTTTGGGGGATTAAAGGAATCAACACATTAGCATACAAGGCAATGTAGCATGGTAAAGAACTGAGATGCCGAGATTAAAAAAATACTGAATGACATCAGGCATTAACATTTCAGTAGAAGTAGAAACTTGGAATTAGAGGTAAATTGGAGAAGGTAAAATTCCACTAAAAAGCCAAGACTACAACCTCATGTGGAATGGGCTTTCGAATGAATGAATGAACAAACGAATGAATGAAATTTAAAATATACACATATTTTAATTTTAAAAGACAGGATAAATTTGCTCACTTACATTACATGGATATATGTGACTGTAAACACTTGCAGACAGTAACTTAGTAGAGATCATATACCTCGCACAGAGCTGAGTGGAAATCTTAATTTCTTTCCTGACACACATTTCAGTCCACAGTTCTTTAAAGTCCTTGAGAGAGCTTGTTATATTCTAGTCTATGAAATTTCAAGTAATTTGTCCAGGTCACAAGGCTTTTGTTTCTTCTTTGTCCCATCAATTAATTATGAAAAGAAATGGATTTTATACAAGCTTTCTGTCTTGCTCTTCTTTTATTTACCTGATTTTAGGAGTTCCCCTGAAACTGGTGGCCTTAATTAAGGCAATGCAGCTCTGGATACAGAATGTACTGAAGGTTCTAGGGCCCAGTAGTGCTGCTGTATCTCTTCGTGCAGTTAGCATTGTTAATTCACATCAAGGTGATGCCAGTGTCTAAAGATACCTTGTTTAGAGAACAAGTTTTCCTTTGGGGAACTTTTATCACTTGAAAAATGTGGGCACCCCACTGTATGAGGTTGAACTGTGAACATGGAAAGTGATTACTCACAGTTCATGCGTTTTCTAGGAGATTGTCTTATTACTTCTTTTTAATGATCACATTATCAGTTTATCATATCCTATTGGTAATTTCCTTGACGCCTTTTTTCTCCCCATTAGAACTGATGGGCCGCAGTGAGAATAGACGTCACTTTGCAGTTGGATTTCCTTTGTAATCCTCCTAATTAACTGTCCATACCATAGCAAAATCCTTCAGTTACTTTAATGTTCCTCATCCCACATGATGTTCCTATTTCCTTTGTGATTTTTGCAACCCTTCTTACCAATTACTTTTATATACCCAATGCTTCCAAGTTTACTCACCTACCAGTAGATTACAGTAATTCCCATTTTGTTTTGCACGTTTCTTTCAGTGACTTACTCTTATAGGTAAAACAGGGTGCAGCCATGCTTTGTTACCATTGTTCCCACCATCTAAAGAGCCCTTTCCCTGCCTTTTCATCTAATTCCACTCATTCCTTCAAGACAGTTTTATATTATCTCTTTCACTGTATGATTTCCTCACTCTGTTTGAACTGATTTCTTCCTTTCCTCTTCACCTACAGAAGTTTGTTTGTAATGCTGTACTGATTAGTTTAATTCAACAGAACTTTATTTTCTGTGTAGTAGCGTGGTGGTCTTGAGCTGGATTGAAGCCTGGCTCTACCCTTGTAGCTGTGGGATCTTAGGCAATGTAATTAATTTCTCTCTACCTTTGCTTCTTTATCTGTAAAGTGAGGTAATAAAAGTGTTTGCTATTTAGGATTGTTATGAGGGTTACATATATTAATCTAGAAAGTGCTTTAATGAAAGCCATTATGTTTGGCACTCTGCTTTTACACTAAGAATTCCAGCAGTATCATTCCTATAGACTGCAGTGTAAATGGTGTCCCTGCAATTGTGCAGTTTACCGCCTAAAGAATCTAGAATGGCTACTCTGTTCAGAACAGTACCTGGCACATGAAATTAGCTCTAAGTATCTAACAGTATTGGTTTGTTTTATAGTGAGAAAAAAATGCATTCTTAGGTTATTTTTTGATTTTTTCACTTCACATATTTCCCTTCTTCAGCTACTGGAAGAATTATTTGTTTCCATTCTTCTCTTACATTTAGTTAGTAATCACTGTCAATTCACTATTCTTTAGACTGTCTACATCATCCCTAGGAAACCATGAATTATTAAAATTAACTTTAAAATGCAGTAAAATTAGAAAAAATAAATATCCAAGTAAGACAGTGAGAAAGTTATCTAAAAGACCATCCCTTGCCTGTTAAAGTGACAGGCAAAAGCATTTTCTGTGCCAAATTATTGTTTTTGAGATCAGTGAGATTCATTCTTTTGTAAATACCAGACAATGATGCTCATAAAAATAATATTAGGGCCACCTGGGTGTCTCAGTCGGTTAAATGTCCAACTCCTGATTTCAGCTCAGGTCATGATCTCATGGTTTATGGTTTGAGGCCCCGGTTGTACTCTGCACTGATGCTGACAGTGTGGAGCCTGCTTGATATTCTGTCTCTCTTCCTTTCTCTGCACCTCGTCCACTCGCATTCACACACACAGTCTCTCTCAAAATAAATAAATAAATAAATAAATAAATAAATAAATAAATAAAGTAAATGAAAGCATATACAACACAAAAAATAAATTACCTGTGTAAATATGCATGTAAAAATGTCAAAATATTACTAATCTAAAACCATAGTCCATTAAAACACATCAAAATCCAATGTGAGGTTTGTTTCACTATAGAGGATGGTTTGATATTAGAATATCTAAGAATGCAATGAGCATATTAACTAATCAAAAGTGTTTTTTTTAAAGCATGTGGAAAATTATTTGGTAACATTTAATATTTCAATAAAAGAAGAAACCTTGTTGGGCCAAAATAAATACATTATTTTATGCTTAAAATATGTTCAGATTTATATCTCAAATTAAATGTCAAGACTGTGCTTTAGGATTAAAATCAAAAGCAATCCCTTTATATTCAAGGAGAAAAAATGGCTGACAATTGTTTAATGCTTTGTTTTGGAAGTATTAGATAATTCCAATAGACATTATAAAATATTACAAAAAGACATTTAAAACTTTTAATTAATTGTTTTCATTACTAGACTATATTCCTCTTAAGAACAGGAATTATGTCATATTTTTCACCATATCCCCAACTCCTACTGGGTTTATAATTTCTAAAATTATTTTTAAGTAAGTTAATCCTTGCTTTAAATTTATTAATTTTAAATCTCTAAGATTTAATCTCTTTTAAGATAGTAACTATCTGAGTAAAAACTAAAAAAGATTGACTTACCCATATTTAGGAGGAGAAATTTGTTTTTCCTATACTTGTATCTTTCCCCTTTTCCTATATATTTCTTATGAGAGATTATTAAACATTTTTATTTATTTTATTTTTTATTTTTAAACATTTTTATTAAGATGATTATTGTTTACCACAAGAATCTTTGATTAAAAAGAATAAAAAAACTATTTTCAGGATCCTGTCTTTTATTTTTTACACTTGATCTTAGCCAAAAGGCCGAAAAGCAATATTTTATTTTTTAAATCACACTTTCAGTATTGTGTGCCTAAATTGACATGTTATTGTTTTCAAAGCTCAAAATTAGTTTTTTAAAATATTGACTTTCTTTTTACTGAGTTCTTGATTTTGAGTTTTATTTCTATCAGAATATGTCTACAAGAAATTTTTTCTTTTTTAAGTTTTTTAAAAGTAATCTCTATACTTACTGTGGGGCTTGAATTTGCAACCCCAAGATCAAGAGTTGTATAACCACCAACTGAGCCAGGAAGGTGCCCCAAGAAATTTTCTTAGAGAAGATATGAGTGGTTATTTCAGAGCCTTGACTATTCATGTGTTTTACTTTGACACACAAATAAGAACTTCACATGTAAAAAAATTTTAAACCGTTTATTTACTTATTTTGAGAAAGAGAGAGAGAGAACAGGGGAGGGGCAGAGAGGGAGAGAAAGAAAGTCAAGCAGGCTTCACTCTGTCAGTTCAGAACCCGACATAGGGCTCTATCTCACCAACTGTGAGATCGTGACCTGAACCAAACTCAATAATCAGATGTTAAATTGACGGAGCCACAAAGGCTCCCAAAATACATTTTACTTTATTTATTTATTTATTTTTAAAGTTTATTTATTTATTTTGAGAGAGAGAGAGAAACAGAGAGAGAGAGCACGAGCGGGGGGGGGGGGGTGCAGAGAGAGGGAGAGAGAGAATTCCAAGCAGGCTCCGTTCAGCACAGAGCCCAACATGGGCTTGATCTCACTACCATGTTATGTTATCATGATCTGAGCTGAAATTAAGAGTCAGACACTTAACAGACTAAGCCACCCAGGTGCCCTCAACACATACAAATTTTTGCATCAAGATATGTTTTCCTTAAAACTTACAGTTCTCTGTTTTCTTTGGATATGCTGTATTATTCATGAGAAATCTGAAAAATTTGCTACATTATTTTCTTATAACTAAATTGTTTTCACTGCCTAAATGGTTGTGACATTTTTTCTTCACTATCTTTGCAGTTAAAACATTATTGAGAAAAATTAAATAACACCTGAATAAAAAAGAGATTTATCTTTTCATGGATTGAAAGACATCAAATGATATCACTTTTCTCCAGCATTATCTATTTGATCAAATTCTTAGTGTTATTTTTTAGTGGAACATAATATTATTATATATTTGTATAAATATGTATTATATTTACATAATTATATAAATATATACACATATTTATCATATATAACTAAAACTCTACTTGAAGAAGAAAAAAGGTGGGGTTCTTATTCTGATATCAAATCTTAATAAAAAACTACAAAACATAAGACAGTATCTTACACTCACAATGAGAGGAACAAAAGAATAATAGAGCATAAGAGAGATCCCCCAGAATTAAATTCATTCCATATGGATACCTGATTTATGACAAGGATTGGACTGCACAGGGGTATGAAAGGGATTAGATTTTCAATAAAAATACTGGGATGATGGATATCCACTTGGAAGAAATTGAAACTTGATTCATATCTCCCACTATATACAAAAATCAATTCCAATTGTTAAAGGCAAAACCACTAAGCTTTGAGAATATGAATGAAGAATATATCCATGATCTTGTGGTAGTAAAAAATTTTTTTAAACAGAACATATAAAGCACTAACCATAAAGGAGAAGACTGATAAATTAAAAGATTGACACATTGACTATGGGAAAGTTGAGAACTTCTCTTTACTAAATATTATTTATTGAGTGGGTAAAAATGCAGAACACATAATGAGAGGAGATATTTGCAACATATATAACTGTCAAAGAACTTTCTTTTTAAATTTTTTAATGTTTGTTTATTTTTGAGAGAGAGAGAGAGAGAAAGGGAGAGCACATGTGAGTGGGAAAGGAGCAGAGAGACAGAGGGAGAGAAAGGATCCCAACGTGGGCTTACATGAACATTGAGATCATGACTGAGCCAAAATCAAGGGTCAAATGCTTAGGCAACCAAGTCACTTAGGCTCCTCACCATCAAAGAACTTTTAATTCAGAATTCCTACAAATTAATGAGGATAAAACTGATAAATGAATAGAGAAAATGTATAGAAAAACAAAGTCAATTCACAAAGAGGATATCCAAATAAGCAAAGAAAACTGCTGGGTGCCTGGGTGGCTCAGTCGGTTAAGCAAAGAAAACTGCTCATCTTCAGTAATTATTAAGAAAATGCAAACTAAAATCAGAGTATGATACCAGTATACAGTGATCAGAATGGCCAAAATTAAAAAAAACAACAACAACTGATAATAATAAAGGTTGACAAAGATGTAGATCAACAGGAATTATCACAAACAGTGCTGGTGTTGTAAGTAGGTACAACTACTTTAGAAAATAGTTTATGTTATCTACTAAAATTGAATTTAAGTATATCTATAACCCAAAAATTCCATTTATAGATATATAGTCAACAGAAATATGTAAATATATGCATTAAAATATGCACAAAAATAGATGAAATATTCATTATTACCTCTAAGTTGCAAATAACCCATACATCCTTGAACGGTAGAATTACTAAATGAGCTGTGGTATTTTCATATAATGTAATACTACATGGCAATTAAAGTAATAAATGCAGATGCACTCAACAATATAAAAATTTTTTAGTCTTTATTTATTTTTGAGAGAGAGACAGAGAGAGAGAGAGAGAGAGAGAGAGAGCATGAACAGGGGAGGGGCAGAGAGAGAGGGAGACACAGAATCCAAAGCAGGCATCCAGGCTCTGAGCTATTAGCACAAAGCCCTTGCCGGGCTCGAACTCGCAAACCACGAGATCATGAACTGAGCCAAAGTTGGACACTTAACTGACATAGCCACCCAGGCACCCCTACACTCAACAATACAGATGAATCCTACAGCCAAATTATTTTAGAAGAATTACAAGAAAAACAACCAGGCATAATACATACTGTGAAAATACGAATCCGCATCCCTAGAATTACACACATAGGTAATATAACTGTAAAAATAGCAAGAAGTTGATCACCATAAGTTTAAGATAGTAATTATTTTTTGAGGACAGTGAGACTTTTGTGAGCAGGAAGATCATGCTTAGAGCCTCAGCAATACTGTTGATGTTCTAAATTTCTTGACCTTGGTAATGGTTTCCTGTTGGTAATTATAATAATTTATTAATGTGAACATTTATACTTAATTTATTGTATGAATACTATTTCACTGTAAAGTGTTTTGTTTTGTTTGTTTCTTAAAAGAAACTAGACCATAAGTTTAAGTTTCAAGGGTGCAGTTTCAGTATAGTGACTCTTCCTTTACATTTTATAAATAAGAGATATGGTCTATCAAAGAATGTTATGCTACTTCACATGAAAATGCCAGACTGAAATATAACAGATTCTGAAATATTACTTTTTTTGGAATATTTTAATGATTTATGGAATCAATAGAAAAAATATTTGATTTTGAAACTATCCCCCCAAACACAGGATATATGTTTGTCATCTATGTACAATGGACAAATGAATCTATAATCCTCCTATAATTGAAAGAAACTGCTCACTTATTGACGATGTGTTCATATGACTGTATCATGTATGGAAATGGCTACAATTGTGAGTCACCTGTCCTATGGTAATCTATAGGCCCACTGTCAGATGATCTGGCTGCTGGTTTTTATTTTTCCAGATTTTAAGGTTGTGACACTAAAATGTCATTTGCTGGCTTTTTCTTCTTTTTTTTTTAATATGAAATTTATTGTCAAATTGGTTTCCATACAACCCAGTGCTCATCCCAACAGGTGCCCTCCTCAATGCCCATCACCCACTTTCTCCTCTCTCCCACCCCCCATCAACTCTCAGTTTATTCTCAGTTTTTAAGAGTCTCTTATGGTTTGCCTCCCTCCCTCTCTAACTCCCCCTCCCCCATGGTCTTCTGTTAAGTTTCTCATGATCCACATAAGAGTGAAAACATGGTATTTGTCTTTGTCTGTATGACTTATTTCACTTAGCATCACACTCTCCAGTTCCATCCACGTTGCTACAAAAGGCCATATTTCATTATTTCTCATTGCCAAGTAGTATTCCATTGTATGTATAAACCACAACTTCTTTATCCATTTATCAGTTGATGGACATTTAAGCTCTTTCCATAATTTGGCTATTGTTGAAAGTGCTGCTATAAACATTGGGGTACAAGTGTCCCTATGTATCAGCACTCCTGTGTCCCTTGGGTAAATTCCTAGCAGTGCTATTGCTGGATCATAGGGTAGATCCATTTGTAATTTTTTGAGGAACCTCCACACTGTTTTCCAGAGCGGCTGCACCAGTTTGCATTCCCACCAACAGTGCAAGAGGGTTCCTGTTTCTCCACATCTTCACCAGCATCTATAGTCTCCTGATTTGTTCATTTTAGGCACTCTTCCTGGCTTGAGGTGATATCTCAGTGTGGTTTTGATTTGTATTTCCCTGATGAGGAGTGAGGTTGAGCATCTTTTCATGTGCCTCTTGGCTATCTGGATGTTTTCTTTAGAGAAGTGTCTATTCATGTCTTCTGCCCATTTCTTCACATGATTATTTGTTTTTCAGGTGTGGAGTTTGGTGAGTTTTTTTACAGATTTTGGATACTAGCCCTTTGTCCAATATGTCACTTGCAAATATCTTTTCCCACTCCATCAGTTGCCTTTTAGTTTTGTTAATTGTTTTCTTATACACTAATAATGAAGCAACAGAAAGAGAAATAAAGAAACTGATGCCATTCACAATTGTACCAAGAATCATAAAATACCTAGGAATAAACCTAACCAAAGATGTAAAAGATCTGTATGCTGAAAACTATAGAAATCTTATGAAGGAAACTGAAGAAGATATAAAGAAATGGAAAAACATTCCATGCTCATGGAATGGAAGAATAAATATTGTTAAAATGTCAATACTACCCAAAGCTATCTACACATTTAGAGCAATCCCAATAAAAATTGCACCAGCACTCTTCTCGAAGCTAGAACAAGCAATCCTAAAATTTGTATGGAACCACAAAAGACCCTGAATAGCCAAAGTAATTTTGAAGAAGAAGACCAAAACGGAAGGCATCACAATCCCAGACTTTAGCCTCTACTACAAAGCTGTAATCATCAAGACAGCATGGTATTGGCACAAAGACAGACACATAAACCAATGGAATAAAATAGAGACTCCAGAATTGGACCCACAAAAATATGGCCAACTAATCTTTCACAAAGCAGGAAAGAATATCCAATGGAAAAAAGACAGTCTCTTTAACAAATAGTGCTGGGAGAACTGGACAGCAACATGCAGAAGAATGAAGCTAGACCACTTTCTTACACCATTCACAAAAATAAACTCAAAATGGATGAGGGACCTGAATGTGAGACAGGAAACCATCAAAACCCTAGAGGAGAAAGCAGGAAAAAACCTCTCTAACCTCAGTCATAGCAATTTCTTACTTAACACATCTCCAAGGGCAAGGGAATTAAAAGCAAAAATGAACTATTGGGACCTCATGAAGATAAAAAGCTTCTGCACTGCAAAGGAAACAATCATCAACCAAACATTTAAAGAAAAGTTAATACTTATTTTTTTTAAACTACTTCAAAAAATAGAAGAGAAAAGGAAGATTCCAAATTCATTTTACAAGGCCAGAATTATTCTGATATCAAAACCAGACAAAAACAGAAGGAGAGAGAGAGAGAGAGAGAGAGAGAGAGAGAGACAGAGACAGAAGGACTATAGGCCAATATCCCTGATGAACATAGATACAAAAATCTTCAAGAATATACTAGCAAACCTCATTCAAAAATACACTAAAAATCACTCACCACGATAAAGTGGGATTTATTCCTGGGATGAAAGATTGATTCAATATTTGCAAATCAATCAACATGATACATCACATTAACAAATGATATAAAGGCCCTGTGATTATCTCAATAGATGCAGAAAATAATTCAAACTTGTTCTTTATGATCTTGACAATAAAGAGAAGTATTAAATTATATGTGTCTCAGGTTTTTCTAATTAGACTGAGATTATGGGATTTTGGGAGAAAGATCACAGAGATAAAGTCCTATTTTCATTATTACATCATATCAAGGATACCTATTTATCAACATAACTTATTACATAGACTTATCTCCATAATATCTTTGGAATTTTTCTGCGTAGGATATTTGTCTCTTCATTCTTACTTACTTACTCACTTGTTTATTTATATCATTATGGATTAATTCAGATTTCAAGTGAAGTCTTATATACCTATATTTGGTTCACTTTAGTTCTTTGTGATCTAGTCAACCTCAAATTCCCTCTCCAGCTTCATTTACTACCCACAGAGACATCCATTGATCTGGACAGACTTAATTATTTTCAAATTTTCTTACACACATTCATTATTTTTTTTATTGGCAAATCCCTACCAGAAATAATTTCCTTGATTTTTTCATGTAAAAAAATTATTCATTCATTTTAAAAGACGAATTTCAAACGTGACTTCCTCTGCAAAACTGCAACTTTCCTGAATGTTTAGTTCTTAACTACTCTTTACTCTGAAAACACTTTGCATATACCTCTTTTTGTATCATTTATTAAATTTTACTGCCGTTATTGACTTATATGGCTTTATATCCCATTTAGTTGTGAGTTGTGAGAAACTAGATATTATTCTTCTATGCAACAGCCCCGTGCCTAGAAGGGTCTGAAAGCCAAAATGTTCATTAAATTTGTACAAAGTAAAACAACCCCAAACTGAGAGATGTTGTGAACTGTCTTGAAACACATATATATCTACTTCTGCTATATTCTTGTGAAGAATGTCTTTGGGTGGAAATCACTTTGTAGCACATTGTTTTTCCAATTAACCCTACTGCAGCGGAGGTTGTATATAACCAGCTCTTAATTATCTTCTTCAAAGTCTATTTCCTTACTTCTTCCAGGAAATACAGACATGTCTAGTTTAAAACAATGTGTCTTCACCATGTAGTTTCCTGGGGGCTCTGTTTCATAGGACCCACTCTAAATCTTTACTTTACAGGATAATTGCAAACACAACATGTTGGTAACTTTATAAGATTTGACCGGATTGGCCAAATCCTCAAAACAGCCTTTGGCTTGGAGTCACTAGTTTCAGCTTTCCAAAATGTCCGCAGACTACAATTTGCTACTTTATGTTGTGTATCTTTCACATTGTATTAACTGGATAGCATTTCATTATTTAGTAATTTTAGCTTCAATTTACAAAGGGGTAACTTGTCCTATGTTGCATTTCTCTGGTTTTGTGTAATTCATGGTAGAATGACCAAATGGGGTCTAAGACATGTTAGTTTCTTTTTGAAAAGCTATTAGGGATTTCCAATACACTAAAGCTTTTTGGAAGTGGGGAAGATGAATAGGAAGACATTGCTAGTTTGTATATAAGGAATTAAGCTTATTGTTTGTCTGTTTTGTTTTGCAAGATAGAATTCAGGTTTGTTCACCTACATGGTTGTTGAATGTCTTGTGATGCGTGCTCAGTGGGCAGCTTGCTAGGCCTAGACACTAATTAGAAGAGTGAATTGGCCCACCTGTAGGTGACCCCCCTTTTAATATGGACTTACTTTATTTAAACTGTTTTTTAATTAGCTCCTATTTGGCACAGATGGCCAGAGAGACATTATAGAATTTTAAGTCAAGCTCTATGTCTTTTGTGATTTGCAATGTATTTGGTCTTGAGAAGAGCATTTCCCAGGATGACTGCAGAGAAAATGCTTTTCTACTGAGCAGGGAATCATAGGCCATTAAGAGAGCACTAGGGGCCCTAGGCAGAGGTGGAAAAATCAACATGCTTTTGTGGTAGAATGACTTTTCCATCAGATTTCTGATTGCCAGGAGCCAGCTGGGATGAGATTTAAAAAAGGATTTGCAGCTAAAAAATAGGATTGAATGCTGGCTTCCACACTTCTTGACTGTGTAATTTAAGACTCTGTTTCTCAGCCTAGTTTTTCATTACTGCCCTACTAAGGAGCCTTTTTTTACATGTCTTCCTAATTACTCTTCCAGAAAATTTTAATAATATCAGAAATACTGTATATTTATTTATATACTATACTTATATCTGTGCTTCATACTTAAAATGAGTAAGCAGAAGACTTATTCTATTCAAAAAAGAGTTAAGAATAACTAAATAACAGTTTTAAGTTATAAGAAAATTTAAAAATTGAGAAGTTAGCATATCACTTTTAACTATATTTGTTGAGTAACTTTTAATGTAATTTATTTACTTATATAAATTATAATGTATCAAATTGCATATATAAATTAGCAATTTATATAAATACGTAATAATAATAGCAATGTAATCAAATTTTAGAAAAATCCTTCAAAACAGTTACTTTTCCAGGAAGAGTAAAACAAATAAACTCCTAAAATTATTTTTTAGTGAACATACTTTTGACTTGAGATTAAGGAAAGAACTTTTAACTAGTTGCTAGATATTCATCCAAATATTATCAACATTTTTCTTTCGACTACTGGGGAAAATGTTGTTTGGTTGAATAACATTTATAAAATTAAATAATAAAATATATACAGTTATTTATTTTCAAAGTCCATGGCACACACCAAAGCTCTGAGGAATAAATAACATTCATAAGGCAGCCAATGGCAGACAATAGACATGTACAGCTCCTCATGATATGATTTATGATTAAGTAAATCAATCTGGAAATAGCCTTCCAATCACAGCCATCTATTTTTGATCTATGTACATTTTGTGCATATTTTGATCTTAAATACATTTTATGCATGTTTCATGAACTTAATATCATTGGTAATTGAGTGATCTCCAAGACAACTGAATGACAGAATAATATTTTTCCAGGTGGAGAGCCATTGTAATCACTAAAATATATTCCTCCTCCCCAAAACTAATTTTCATCCCCTTAGTGACATTATTACCCCCAGTGAGAATGCATAGTTTAAGATGAAGTCATTGATCCTGAAAGCCTTAGATTCTTAATTTTAAAAATTTTATTATCATCAAACTCAGGTTATATCTGTGAAAGCACCTAATACACGCTTGGTTATGGGGTTCATTACTAGTTCAAGCAATATTTTTTGGAATATTAACCATCTGACAGATATGATAGTATACGCCAGGGATATATAGTTGAATAACACATAGATGACACGCAGTTCCTATGTCTCAAACTTGCCTGTTTAAATAAGTAGATAAATATGTAAGAAGGTGATTTGAATACAATATGGCAAGTACAGTTGTAGTTGTGGGCAAAGAGGAGGGATCCTAGCTTAGTTTTCCCATGGGCTAGGGAAACAAGGTGACAGATAAATTTCACATTAAAGGATGAATACAGAATGAGTTTGGAAGAAGCCTTTTGGTGTATAGGGGCACAAAGCATACAATTTAAGTGAGGGCAAAATGTGCAATGACAACAAGAAGCTATATAATTATGTTCCATTTGTAGAAGAAAAAGCAATTCTAAACATCTAAGAGGTGAGGCTTAAGGAAACTGTTCTGGGAGACACCTGGATGGCTCATTCGGTTGAGTATGGGATTCTTGGTTTTGGTTCAGGTCATGATCTCATGGTTCATGAAATCGAGCCCCACATTGGTCTCCATTCTGACAACTTAGGATTCTCTCTGCGCTGACTGCTTAGGATTCTCTCTCTGTCTGCCCCTCCCTTACTTGTTCTCTCTCTCTCTCTCTCTCTCTCTCTCAAAATAAATAAATAAATAAATAAATAAATAAACATTAAAAAAAAAGGTAAAGAGACAGTGTTCTGGCAAATGAGATTGGACTATAGGTGGAAGACAACTCACTGACAGCAATCTATGTAATATTATAGAGATTGGATTTTACTCTGTCCGTTGGTGCTTCTTCATCTTCCACACTGAAGTGCACCTAACAACAGAGACTGCAATAATACTGCACTGATAGCAATCAATCAGTTAGTTATCAGTTGGTCTAAAATTTCATGTGAATTTTGGATTCTATTTCATTACATACCTACTTATTAATATAGTAACACTTTAAAAATTACTTGCTTGTTACATTACTTCCAAAAATATCTGAATAAAATTGGTTCCAGAAAGATGTGCCATGTTAATACTTTGAATTCCTCTTGGTACATCTCTGT
Organism: Panthera leo; assembly: GCF_018350215.1. Lineage (NCBI taxonomy): Eukaryota > Metazoa > Chordata > Mammalia > Carnivora > Felidae > Panthera > Panthera leo. The sequence goes on along the minus strand of NC_056688.1, from coordinate 37,047,833 downwards.
ATGTGTGGTAATAAGCATGTCTGGGTTTGAGAAGTAAGTATCACTTTAGGTTATGAGTCCAATTTAAAGATGGTAGAAAAGTAGTAACACACCCATATTTCTTCTTTAAATAGAATATTCAGAGGCAAGAGATGAGGATGAATTTGAAGGAGAAGAGTGGAAACCATTAGGTGACTACTGTAACAGCTCAAATGAAGGTTAAAGAACTTAGGCTTCTACTCTCCTATAGAAACTGGGAGATGAAAGTGCTATCTGCCTTGATGATTATATTTTAAAAGGATGGCTCCTAGATCCTTGAAAAAGAAATTCCTGGGTTGCAAAATTGGCAAGTTTTAAAAAAGATATCATGTGAAAGGGTCAGAGAAAGAATAATACCTTTTCTAAACTAAGTGCTTTAAGGAATGGAAATTTGCCAGGGCACCTGGGTGGCTCAGTCGGATAAACATCCGATTTGAGCTCAGGTCATGATATCACGATTCGTGGGTTCAAGCCCCACATCAGGTTCTGTGCTGACAGCTCAGAGCCTGGAGCCTGCTTTGGATTCTGTGTCTCCCTCTATCTCTGCCCCTCCCCCACTCGTACTTGCCTCTCTGTCTCTCTCAAAAATAAATGAAACATTAAAAATTAAAAAAAAAAAGAAATGGAAAGTTGGAGGTAGAATGGGTTACAGTCAGAAAGAAAGCTGTCTAAAACCTAGTCAAGCTGAGGGGCATTTAGTGCCTCTTGGTCAGTGCTAAAGATTACATTTTAAAGTTGATCTCCAACAACTTATATATAAAAATAGTAAGGGAAAGAGGAAGAATAAAGTCAATGTATAAATAAATATAGATGAACGACAAGCAAAGAGAAAAGACCAGTGGTTCCATTGGCATGAGCCCATTTATACACTCCTTTGTTTTGAAAGGTTTACTTGATCAGAAGCAACTCTGGAATATTATCACAGTGAGTAATCAGGACCAACATTCTGCAAAATATCATAGGTCTGTGAATGGTGGTGCTGGCAAAAGCATTATGTGCAGGGAAAGTTAATCCACATTCAAAGTATATGGGTCTTTTTCAGAGAGGATGAATCTCTGCTTCCTCATAATGGAAAAGATCCAATATAATCAACTGCCACCAATTCACTGACTGATTTTCCCCCATACTGGGAAGTGGTATTATCAAGAGTTTAGGGGTGGTCTTTTCTGTTGGCAGAATAGATACTTAGCATTAGTAGCATCTAGGTCAGATTTGGTTAGAGAAATTCCAAGTTTTGAACCCAAGCATTGCCTCCATCCCTAAGATTGAGAACACTTTCTACATGGGCTCATTTACCTTGTAATGAAGTGGCTGGGGGTAAGGAATGACTGATATTTGTATAATTTTGTCCACTATACTATTGAAAGTCTCCTTTGGCAAACATTCACATGGGACAACAATATTTTTATAGTATTTTCCCATTCTTCAAGGCTCATCCATATATGTCTTTCCAGACATTGTCACTCTCTTCCATCCCTGTTCCCTCCAAGTCTATTTTCATCCCAACTAAACCATCAAAAAACTGCTTATGAGTCAGCCATCTTCTAGTCCCGACAAAGTGGAAAACTAAATTCACTATTTGAACTCTGCCCACGGGGAATACTTTCCTTTACTGCTGTTGTTTTCTGTCATCCTTGAGTCTGTCTCTGCTACTGCATCCATCCACTTTATTTCTTCCTGTTTATGGAACTCTCTATGAGGCTATAGGTATAAATTAAGTGAGGAGAAGAAATGCAGCATGAATTATTGTTATAAGAAGTCTGAGCTAATTGCTCATACAACTTATATCTTCTTTCTTTAATTTTTTAAAAATGTTTATTTATTTTTGTGTGTGAGAGAGAGACAGCAGAGTGTGAACAGGGGAGGTGCCGAGGGAGAGGGAGACACAGAAACCTTAGCAGACCACAGGTTCTGAGCTGTCAGTACAGAGCCCAATGCGGGGCTTGAACTCAAGACACATAGGATCATGACCTGAGCCAAAGTTGGATGCTCAACCGACTAAGCCATCGAGGTGCCCCATCAACTTATATTTTCTATACATGTGTGAACTCAGTCTCTTTTAAACTCTTTCTCTTTGATGATAAACTATTATCAAACATCCCCAACACTTGTTTTTGATAGGAAGCTCAGATTGCATAGCCAACTGATGTTAAGCAGTTTTTTTTAAGAAAGGCAATAATCTGCAGAAGAAACATAGAGTTGCTCCAAACTTACGGTTTTTGAGATTCTCCTATTTGTACTTACAGAAGGCTCCCTATAACATCCTTATTTGCCAAAAATGCTTTAAGTGTAATTAGATCTACCCATTCAAAAAGCCACAGTGGAAAAGTAGTTTTCACTGTAGTCTGGACTTGTTGCAGCATCCTCTTTTCCTCAAATTTGTCAAATTTCCTGGTGATTCAGTAGATTAATCAAAGTAACACACTTATCTATGGTATCTGTTACCTCCCAAATCCATAAAGACTGACTTTGTGTTGTACCTATTTTTTCATGATAGATGGTGAGAGATGCAGCAACTCACCTTAGCAAGGATTCCATCCACATGCTTGTACCCCTAGAAATTGCAATGAAGTCATAGATCCCTGAATTTTTGTGGGATTGTTCTCTGGACTGAATGTTTTACTAAGGAATCTAAGGTATTTGCTACTCCCTGTTTATCAGTTTCAATCATCCATAGTGGAAGAATGGGATATTTTGCAGAATGTTGACATGGTCAGCATCTCTAAGAGGTGTCTCCTGCAAGCCTTTAGGTGAGAATGTGAAGGTGTATTCTTGCCCTTCTCAGGTAAAATAAAACTGCTTTTATTTGTCCTTATACACCGCTATGGGAAGATATGCTAGCCATATCAATAGCTGAATATTAACTGTCAGAGGCTGTGTAGATTTACTCAAGTAAAGATATTTCACCTGAGAAAACAGCTGCAATTATGTTCATTATTTGAGTAAGCTCGTGATATTCCAGTCATCCTCCAATATCTACGCAACAAGTTTCTTCACCAACCAATGTTATGATTTAGGTGAACATATGATAGGTATTACCCATCCCTGCATCTTAACAAGTCTTCAGTGTTGGCAGTAATCTTTGAATTCCTTTGGGGATATAACATTGCTTCTGAGTTAATACTTTGGTAGGTATGCAAATTCCAGGGGCTTTCAGTTTGGCCCTTTCTACTATGGACCTTACCTTATGTGTCCAAGAGTCAGTTTAGGTATTCTACAAATTTCCAAGTATGTCTATTTTAATTACACAATCAGGGACTGTTGAAAACAAAAAAACAGGGTGAATCTGTGTAATTATTGAGCCCATTATCATTCAGATGTTGGCTAAGACTCTTTTTATTACCTTACCACTATAAATCCCCACTTTGACTCATGGGGTACAGTCTCATTTTGAGCCCCTAAGAAATTACTGACAATTCAGCATGCTTAATTATCCCCAGAAAGTCTAGATGTTTACTTTTCCCATATACCCCTAGAGTTTTTTTCAGTTACATAGGTTCCAATTGTGTCCCTGTAGGCCTCCCATCTGTTTCATTCCTAGGAAAGCTATGTCACTGTCAGAGATCCCTGAATGCCAAAATATTTTGATTACTGGAATAGCTCTGCTGATGCTGATGGCAAACATGTTCAGCTTGTCCTTGGCAGTTAAGTCTTGCCACTTGGTCCCTGCCGCTCTGGGAATCTTATCATCTTCACTGAAATCAGGAGCCCATCTCAATTGCATTGTCATATCTGGCTAAGAAGAGGAACCACAGAGATTTAAAAGGATAAATATGCTATACTTAGTAATGTAATTGGCAATTCATAGTGAAGGGAGCATCTTCTGGGTTGCCTTTGTGGGTGGCTGTATAGATCACACATTAATCCATTCCAAAATTCCCATCTCTATAAGCTTTGAATTTGTACTCATCATTCAAGGGAAGTACCAACATCTCATTCTCATTAAACATAGCCATTAAATCCTAGTTTCAGTCAACCAACCAAGTAAGATATTACTTCTAGGTGCATGAGTATCATTTATTAAATTCAGATTATTTAACAATGCAAATGCAAACATATGAATGTCTTTTACTTGGTTTTGTGTTATAGTCCATCCTCCCACATACATTCCCCAGGGTTTTGCTGAAAACTATTAACACATTCTTGAATTATTTGGAGTATAAGCTATTTCTTCTTGGGTCATACCATGTAGCTGATACCTAGAGCATAACCTTACAAGGCATCTGCCCCAGGTGAAGTTACCAGTTTTCATGCAAAGGAAGAGTAGTCTCTTCAGACACAGGAATCTAAGCTATTTCTGCTAACAAGGGAGTTTCAATGTGTCTCGGTGGTTCAAGATGTTCAGTTTTATTTGATCCATCCTGACATCTTCATTCAGAGTTTTAAGGGCCTATTGTTTCCTAATCTATGTTCTAATATTAAAATGTACAATTTGGAAATAATGTGAATGTAATGATGCTTTAATCCTTCAACCTGCACAACCGAATTTAGATTTTAATTTTTCAATAATATCAATCCATAAGAGATCTCTTTTGTTATTGTTGTTGTTGTTTCCTTGTAAGCGTTCAAGTATACTTGGGACTCAGGAGATTCTGATCCATACTACAGTCTTTGTAGTTATCATTATTGCAGCTAAGTGCAGCAGCCACATGACCATCCAAGACATCTAGTCCAACTGAAATTAGAACTTCATCATAAGCAAGTACAGTGATACTATGACTAAATGTGATGCCACTGCATGCCATGCATTATCAACATATATTTTTGCATTAGGAAGTAGTTCAGCACCATATTCAAATCTAAGGGAAGGACCAAACATGTCCCCAAATCTCATCTTTGAGTGTCTGTCTCCTGGGACTACTTCTGGTATTAATTTTGCACCAGTAAGGGTTCAGTCGGGACAAATGACACCAGTAATAGTATAGTATAGTATAGTATAGTATAGTGTAATATAGTATAGTTTAGTATAGTTACTAGTAGCAAAAACAAAACATTGTCACTTCCTCTGGGGTTTAGGGACAACAAACAAGAAAGAACTAAGAACTTAGCACATTTCTCTCACTCCAAGACTGAGAGTCAAATCTTTCTGGACTGAGGTGGTTGCAACAGGAATATGTAGCTTACTGGTTGTAAGAAATTTGCCAAAGGTTCAAAGTCAGAAGTGGTCTATAAGAGTGGTCTGCCAAGTGGCTGGAAAGACTTGCCAGAGGTCACTGGCTTAAGCTGTACTGGAGGAGGTCATCAAGAGGATGTGATAGCTGGTTGACATGAAAGCTGGAACCAGGCAATTGAAGACTCCTCACTCTATCTTTTGTCTTTGGAATTTATGTCCTGCCCACCATTCCCACAGTGGGAGCTGTTCTGAGGTCATAGCCTTGAGAGATTAAGGTGTTGTTGAGGCCATCTGGAAGGTATACATGACTAAACCCAATTAAAGCCTTTATATAAACTTTTAAGATTCTGGTAGATAGGTGCAAAGATCTATTCGTCTTGCAGTTGCTCAACATAAGACTCCTATGTAGGTTCCCTTATGTTATAAACCTACTGCCTACCAGTCTCGAGTGGGTTCCTTTTTCTTCCATCTCTCCATGCCCTCCATGTACAGGGACCAGTTTATGAACCAACAAGCTGGTACATAGGAATAGCCAGGTGGGTGGTTGGAGAGTGTAGACCATAGTTCCGTGAAGGATATTATAAGCAATACTGGGGACACACACACACACACACACACACACCAATCTGCTGGTGACAAAACAAAAACTGCACACTAGAATCTAGAAGTGAAATCCTTGCTTCTACTACAGCTTTGCAATGTCCCTCCATTACCCTCTATTAACAAAACCTAACAATAAGCTGGCTGACCAAGGAGAGATGTTTACAGAATCCAGATCCAGTATCATAAAGCAAGGAAAAGAATTGATTTGGAGCTGAGTTGACTGAATTGTAACTAGTGCAGAGAAGATGACAAGTGCAGTTTTGGGCATTGAGATTAAGGTGCCTGTAAAACACTGAGGTACACAACTAGTTATGGTGTTTTAGATATAGTGTTTAGATATGGTGTTTCAGAAATATTTTGGTGTTTTAACATAGGCATAAATGTTATCCACATGAGTGAGGTCTTTGAGGACAGCACGTAGAGTGAAGGCTAGTGGGCTAAAACAAGAGCCAGAGGAAACACAGTTATTTGAGAGTTGATCAGAGAAGATGAGAAGCCCACACATGAGATCTAGAAGAAGTCAGATTAAGACAATCAAGGGTGATAGGTTCACAGGAGCCTAAAAAGTAAATGTTCATACAGGGCGTCTCAGCTCACTCAGCTGAGCATCCCACTCTTGACTTTGGCTCAGGTCATGATCCCAGGGTTGTGGGATAGAACCCGATGTAGGACTCCATGCTGAGTGTGGAGTCTGCTTGAAACTGTCTTTTTGTCTCCCTCTCTCTCTCTTTCCCTCTACCCTTTCCCTCACTCTCTCTCTCTCTCTCTCTCAAAAAAAGTAAATATTGGTAAAGGATAGATAGATCACCAGAGTCAAATCAACTAGCAAGAAAAGACATGAATAAAGGCAATATATATTCCTGATTTAAAGCAGACTGAAATAAGATGAATCCAAGTTTTTTTTTTTTTTTATTTGGAGAGATAGATGATTATTTTGAGAAGTTTGAAAAGAGAAAACACACATGAAGCAGCAAGCTGGGGACAACTGAATGATCAAATGATATAATCTAACTTTTGCATAAGAAGAGCCTGAACATTTTTTAGCCTGCAGATGTCCTTTGCTTGGCTAACATTATGTTCTTAAAAAAAATGTGACTTTGAAAATGTGATTTGAATGAAGGGAGGACATAAATTCCCTATTATCTTTTATCCATCTTGTAACATTTATTTACATTACCTGCCTTTCTCCTGCAGGCATTTTAGAATACTGACATTTGTAATGCATGTTTCTTCAATTTGAATTGATGGAGATTGTTAGTTATACTTCTAGAAAAGCAATTTATGGTATAATGGATATGATAAACATGAGAACTAAAAAGGAACTTTGAAACAGTTGACTTCCATGCCTTCATTTAATAGTTGTGTCTTAAAACCAGTGTTGTTTTAAGAACAAGAAAGATAGGGGCGCCTGGGTGGCTCAGTGGGTTAAGCAGCCGACTTTGGCTCAGGTCATGATCTCGTGGTCCGTGAGTTCGAGCCCCGCGTCAGGCTCTGTGCTGACAGCTCAGAGCCTGGAGCCTGTTTCAGATTTTGTGTCTCCCTCTCTCTGACCCTCCCCCATTCATGCTCTGTCTCTCTCTGTCTCAAAAATAAATAAACGTTAAAAAAAATTTTAAAAAAGAACAGCAAAGATAAATGACTTTTTCAAGATCATTTGGCCAATAAATGGCAGATATATGGTTAAAGCTGGGGCTTTTATCCACTACACTCAGGAATATCGCCATAGTCTACATGGCCACTTCCATTCCCATCCTGACACTGTCCTTAGTATCTGGTTTCAAAACAAAAACAAAAACAAAAACAAAAACACAAAACAAAACAGTAGGCCAAAGAGATAGCTTATAAAAAATAAAGCTCTGCCTTCAGGAATTGGCTAGAATGTAATTTCACTGTTTTTCTTTTCAACCAAGAGATTTTTCGTATGTTTTACCTAACAAGTTAAAGCTCCAACTTAGAGTTTGCTAGCCCTGGGTTTTAAAGTCAATGGTATTGCTTTGGAAATCTAAGGTATGATTTCCACCATACCTTAGAAAATTTCTTGGCATATGTCTTCTTTGAGCCACTGAAATCATGCAGTTAGAAGAAACAGCATCCTTTAATCAGTGAAATTGCCCTTCCTCTTTCACTGAGATAAGAATGAATGAGAAAATGTTGGCACATTGCATTGAGATCTTTAAATGCTAGTAGAAAGCAAAATATCAGAAATCTCAATTTTCCTCTTCCATCTCCAGGGAGTGCATATTTTTTTCAGTGTTTCAGTATGTAGAAAACCAAAGAAATGAATAGCAACTACAGAAAACTGTGGAGAAGGCTTAAGTTGCTTTTGTAATAATTTTCACGAAGACAGGAAGGAAGTGAAAATACCTGTTACCAATGGTGAATGACTGCTCTTTCTGCCAAGTCTCACTGAGATCCAGCTTGCCCCTTTACATACCTCATTTTTTATATGTAATGCAGGGACAGTAGAGCGTGGTAGTTAAGAATAGATTTTTGTAGAAAGACAAATTCGAGTGTAATAGCAGGAGGTAAAATATATTTTGCTCTTGCTATCAGTGAAAACTTGAGAGAGTGATAATTTCCCTAAGGCTTGGTTTCCATCATTATCAAACAGAAATAAAATTATTCCTAATTTATGAGACCAGTGTAAGAAATCAATGAAAAATTCCTATTAGGTGCTTAGCGAAGTGCCTGGTACTTCATAAGCATTTAACAAAAGTTGGTTATTATTGACTACTGTTATTACTGTGAGTAATAATAATGCTAGTAATAGTGAAAATAATAATGTAGTCCTTACTATGTCACTATTCTGTATAAAACCCTTCAGTGACTTCATTCTGCTCATGAAAGAAACTTAAAATTTAATAGTGTGTACTCGGGGTCATGGAATTAGCCACAGGCAGAGCACAACATATACATACAGAGACACGCACACACAAACACACTTTATACTACATCTACATTGGCTTGCTCATCCTTCCAAGCAAGCCAAGTCATTTTGTACCGCTGTGGTAGTTGTTTCTGCTATTTTTTCCACTTACTAAGAAAGCCCTATCTCTGTTGTTATTTAAATAAAACCCTAGCTTCCCATCAAAGCGCCTTTTATAGAAAGCATTTCTAGTCTCCGAAACAGCAGCTTTCTCCTTCATTCTTACATGGGTCCACTGTTTGGAGGTTCGCTTTATCCATTAAATTTCAAGCCTTCAGGATCATGGCCTGTGCCATCTTCATCTGCACATCACACAAGCATTAGGGTGACACTTAGAATCTGTGAACAGAGCAAGTGGATTTTCTCTCTGGATCAAGAGGACAGTCCACCTCTGCCTCACTGGCTGTTGGCTGCCCCTTTGATTGTTTTCTTAGTTGACAGTGTGGCTGGTTATCTCTCCCACCTGATTGTAGTTTGGCAGGGGATGTGGTACTGTGTGATTTATGACCATGCTCTGAGGACAAGGAATGTTTGTCCTTGAGAAGGGGAGGAGAGAGGCAGCATCATATGAAAGCATTCAAGGCTTACAAAACAGACTTCATGTTTTAGCCCGGACGTTTATTAGCCACGTGACACTGAGTGTGGTCCTCAGCCTTCCGGAGCCTCTGCACCTCCACCTGGGAAAAAGCAATGGTTATTTTTTTACATCATAGAATTCAGTAAAAGATTAAATGACATAAAATGTGAAGCAATTTCTGCAAATCTTGTCACTCAACACATTGTATTCAATGCAAAGTACTTTTCCCCTCTTTCCTCCTGAGAGGTGTCAGGATGTCATTTATCACCAAAAGAATAGTTTCTTATCCATCTTATAGATAAGATATTCAAAACATGGAGCGTTTTTAAGAATATGGGTCACTTGATAATTGAAAAGGACCAAATGTACAGATGATAAACTAGAATTGATAGTGAACACAGTGTTCATAGGCATAAAAATAGCACTGAACAAGTGCTCATTAATCTCTTAATAATGTCAGTCACAGAATCAGAGGTGAGTAAGATTAAGGTGTCAACCTTGTGATATGGTTCTTTTAACTTCTAAGTTCTTGGATTTCAAGTGACACAAAATCAATTGAAGTCTGACAGCTGTTTGGTAAGCTATGTAAAATGAATTTGGTGAGTCAGCTGAGCTCCTAACGGCTAATGTCTTCAAAGTAGCGGATATGTCTGATAGGTCTGATTTGTCACCAGTCATTGCAGGCTGTTCTAGCAATTTGGCTAAAAAAGGATACGGGAGATTCTATTACCGAGTAACACTGGTCTGAGAAGATTTTTCTTCTCTCGACAAAAAGATCAGAGCATTGAATTATAAACTGCATTAAATATTAATAAAGTACACAGTTCTATTACAAACAAGTATAACAGTATATCCTGATCCTTGTTAGGTTATATCCTTTCTGTTAGTCTACATTAGGCTTCTGCAATACAATTCTGTTGCATCTCTTCCCAGAAACATACCTTCTCAGTTTTCATAGTTTTCTTTTTGAGTCCTGCTGCTGATCAAATCATAGCTGGACAATTTCTCAGCCTTTCTAATCCATTCTAATTAAAGCAACAATTATCATTTCCCTAAATTATCTTAATCAGATTACTCCCTGCACAGGAAACCATTGTAGCTCTTAATTAGCTCTTGAATCAAATTCTCCAGCATCTGCCCCAAGGCCTTCAACTCCTGTTGCTCATTTTACTGGTGTTATTCCATGGTGCACATATTCAGATAGAATAAACCATCTTTTCATCTAAACACACCTAGTCACTTCTGTCTCTGAGTTTACAGGCTTCTTTTTGTCCCTTTTGAAAATGTACTCTTTTGCATTACACTAAGCTGTGTGGCCCTCGTCCTTCAGGATTTTTCCTTCAAATTCCCTTCTCTGCTGAACTTTAACTTCTCTGATTAGCTAGATTCTGGTAGGTCCCTTCACCTTGACATTTCCTTAGCTTTTTGGAATTGAGTTTTTTAGGGCTGAGGATTTAGCTTAAAACATTAAGCATTCACTAAATTTTAGCTATAATATATAAATATATATTCATGTATAATTATATTAATTATATATAATAACATGTAGTATAAAGTGTAATATAATAAAGTATTTTATATTAAATATTATAATATGATAAATATATAATATTTATATAAGTATATACATCTATCCCAGGCTTTCTGTCTTTAAGCACTTTGGACACATATTTACAAAATGAACACAATTCTAAAAAGCAGGATCTTTTCTTGCAGTCATTCTACTGATAATAAAAATGAATCATGGAGAGGTAAAATAACATGCCCTAAGTAATGGCTGATAAAGATTGAGACTGAGTGGATTCTGAAGCAGGCCATCTGGCTTCAGTTATGTACTGTTCATCACCAAACTCTAAGCTGCATTAGCTTACATTCATGTATGGGTTTTCTCTGTTGGAGATTTAACGTCTTAGTTATATTTGTTCATTTGACTCCCATATTTGATTGGCAGAACCCAGAGGTCAGAAACTTTACAGATAAGTCACATATCTAGAAATACGCTTTCCACAGTGGAATCTCAAAACATTGCTGCCTAACCCACTAGCTAATATTTCAGGAGGGTTCGTTTTATCATGAGACTGCATGATAAAATTATTTGGCTTAGTCTGGGGGACTCAGAAAAGCATTACTTGAGAAGGCCACATTTAAGGCTCTGAGGATCATTGGAAGTTGGCCAGGTGCGTGTGGAGTAGTATTATGGACAAAAGAACAGCATATGGATGGGTCCTAAGAGGATTAGAAACTGGAAACTGAAAATCTGAAAATGGAAGCCAGAATGGCTATATTGCTGTGAGTGACAGAAATACAGAACGGGAGAAGTAGGAAGGGGCCAGAAGACAGTGTTTTGTGGACCGTGGTGACATCTGTGTTTTGCACCTTACAATCCTTTTTCTGTGTCCTTGTCTGTCCTCCACAGGCTAGCTCTCTCAGCCCCTGGTGCTTTCTATGTCCTCCCTCTCTCCTCTCTCTACCAGCTCTTGTGAAATGACAAACTTTTCAGTAGTGACCGAGGGGGCTTAAAGTGTAATACCACCCATGGGCCTTCATATTACAATAAGAAGCAGAACCCATCTTTTGTCCCAGCCAAACAAATGAAGGTATAATCACTGTCTTTTACTCACTGACCATTTAGATACGTGAGCAGTAGAGCAGTTATTTTGGAGGTGGTCAGACTGACATCATACTAGTAGGCAGCCACCTACCTGCCAGTCTAAGCTTGGTCATTAGAAGAAGAGAATTCTGTCTCCCCAGTCCTAGTCCTTTTGGTGTTTCATCTGTTTCTTGTCATTGTGAGGGTGAAAATCCTGGGGGGCGAGAAGGATGCGGGGGTGGCACGTAAAGGAGACAAAGAATTACTAATGGTGTGCGTACGTGTGCATGTGTGTTAAGGAAAAAACTGATTCTGTTCCAATAAATTTGCTATGTATTTCTGTAACTGGGTGGTCAGTCATTCTATCCCATAAATAAGTCAAAAACTTAAAAACTAATCCTGAATTTTTTCTATGGTGTTTCAGTTAAAGAAAACACATTATCTAGATCTTTCTTCACATATCATGAATCATGTGGTGCTTGAACCTGCCACTTCAAGCCTTGATTAATAATATGCCTAATTGCTTTCCTTTTCTTTCTCACAGCTGGCAGATGGAGTGTTGTAGATGTGACTGAACCACACTGACGGTATTTATGCTGCAAACAAATGGTGTTACAGTCTGTGGATTTCTCCTCTTTGATACAAATACCCTAAAGACAAGGCACAATTCTGAAAATCTATCTGTGTTTCCAATCTAGTCTCTGCTGCCTTCTTAATTTTTATACAAGCACATTTGGGATTTGAGCCCATCGAAAGGTGATCCTGAGGATTGTAGCTCATTTCTGTACAGCTCGCATGATGAGGAACTTGCAAAATCGAAGTTTTGAGAGAGATATTTGAGAGCTGCACTGCTTGCTTTGAGAAGAACATTCATTAATACTGTTGTTCTTCATGCTCTTTGGTCTTGCAAGGAATGTAGCTATGCATTTGGAGTAGACATTAATCCACCAGATTTAAAAATATCCATTTGGACGTTTTGCTGCTCCTAAACAATTTTATTTTTCACTTTTGCTAGTGTTTGCCTTCAGCTTGGGATATAAGTGCTTTGTCTTCATTAGTTCATGCCCATTTGCTATTCAGTTCAGTGGCCTCTGGGATTGGAGCATGTGGGAGAAGGAATCTCTCACAAGGTACACAGTGTGAGGGAGAGGCAGATTCTATGATATCAGAGGGGAAGTCACACTCTTCACAGGTAACACCCGCTGGGGGAATTGTTTTCTGAGGGAGATTTCAGTTGCACAAGTCCTCCTAACCTGAACTGACATGGAGCAGATGGGTAGAGAAACAACGAACAACGAAAAGTAACTTTCAAGGATGGTGTCTGCTGATCACAGGTTTTTACTTGGGGATGAGTAATGTTTAATAGCATCAGGGAAATAGAAAAAAATAATTAAATAATGGATTTCGGGTTTTGAGGGTAATTCAGGGTATTTTTTATCATTTTAAAATGTAAGCCATTTATTAAAGTATTCATTTGATAATGTATTAAATTATGCACTGGGTGGTTCAGTTGGTTAAGCATCTGACTTCGGCTCAGCTCATGATCTCACAGTGGGTTCGTGGTTCGATCCCTGCGTCAGGCTCTGTGCTGACAGTTGAGCCTGGAGCCTGTCTCAGATTTTCTGTCTCCCTCTCTCTCTGCCCCTCCCCCACTCGTGCTCTGTCTCTCTCTCTCTCTCAAAAATAAACATTAAAAAATTCTTAAAAAAATAAATTATGTGCTGAAATAATTAACAGCATAAATTGCCATATTTTTTTTTAAGTTCATTTGTTTATTTTGAAACAGAGAGATAACCAGCAGGGGAGGCACAGAGAGAGAAAGGGGGACAGAGGATCCAAAGTGGGCTCTGTGCTGACAGCAGAGAGCCAGATGTGGGACTTGAGTTCACGAACTGTGAGATCATGACCTGAGCTGAAGTTGGATGCTGAACCCACTGAGCCTTCCAAGTGCCTCAAATAGCCAGCTTCTTGAACCTCCCTCTCTCCCTCCCTCCCTCTCTTCCATTTCTCCCTCCTTCCTGTACTTGCTGGTCTCTGTTTTTTATCAAAGTTATAACATATACTCTTTAAGGTGCAAACTTTTTTTCCTTATAAATTAATAGTTGTCTCATTTTCACGTAAAATGATTTCTATTTAGTTATCATTAATTCTACCCCAAATCCTGTCAGTTGTCTAAATCTCAATATATTTAGATGATATAAAAATTTGGCAGTTTCAAGTTTTTGAAGCTCTCTTTCTGAGCTTTCTAATCTGGTTTCTAATCTGACACTGGGCGTGTGGAGGGGTCTTCTGAGAACTCCCTTATCAGCATTCCAGGGCTTCTTTTCTCCTTTATTCTGCTAAAAGCCCTATTTTTTTGCATTCCATGTGTTCCTTCACTTTGTTGGAGCACAACCTCTATTAGCTGTGAAGAAAGGGGGTGATGGGAGTTAACTTTTTCAAGAGCTTGTCTGTTGGAAATATTTATTTCATTCTCAGTTATATAAAATTCAATATTAGACATAATTTTCCTTTTTGTCTTTTGTAGACTTCATTGTCTTCATTTATTCTCCATAAATATTGCATTTGGATATCTGATCTTTTGCATAGAAGTGATAATAATAACCCATCACACAGGATGTTGTGACCATTTAATGAACTACTCAGAGTTGAGCACTTAGTACCTGGCATATATTAAGCTGTTAATAAGTCCTAGCCTTTTAAATTCACTTTGGTGAAATTCTCTTGAATGATGCATGGGGACAGTTTTCTTCTCTTCCTTTTCTTTATTCTCTGTCTGGAACTCATATTATACCTGAACAGGACCTCTAATTTCTTGTTTTTCTCTACTGTTTTTTGCCTTTGTCTGTTTAGTGAACTTTCTAGGGTATTTTCTTACATTTTTCCCTTTGTCTTTCAAATCGTCTCTTGAATTTTTCATTTTCAGTACCATATCTTCATTTTCTGGGGATCTTAATTGTGATTTTATATTGAATGTTTTGCTTCTTATGAACATTCTACTTTTCTTCCAAATTTAAACTTATCTTTGTTTGTTCTGGATTCTCTAAGTTAGAGATTTTCCCAGGTATCCATTGAATGTTAGTTGTCTGCTCTTAATTAAAGGCCTGTGTCCTCCAATTATTGGATACAAGCCTTCGACTTTCTCATGGGCACCTTAACAATAGCCCCCTCTTTCCAAACCTGCTTCTCCTTCAATCTTCTGAGTTTATGTAAATGACACCATTACCCAA
This sequence comes from Panthera leo, assembly GCF_018350215.1. Lineage (NCBI taxonomy): Eukaryota > Metazoa > Chordata > Mammalia > Carnivora > Felidae > Panthera > Panthera leo. The sequence goes on along the minus strand of NC_056688.1, from coordinate 37,032,776 downwards.
CCAGCTGCTCAAGCTGAAACTTTAGAAATTATCCTGGGTTTCTTCTATTACCATGGACATATAAAGTAATGAGCTTACAAAAACATATACTATCCCTCTTCTCTTCTCCAGCATGTTCAAACCACAGTAGACGTCTATTAGATCCTTAAAATTTTCAAGCTTGTTTCCCTTAAGAATATTTGTCCTTTTGCTGGAATGGTCTTCTGGATTTCAGGATAACTCAGTCCCTTTTATATTTAGTCCTCAGCTAATTACAGTATCTTCAGAGAAGCCTTCCTTGGCGTTGCAAGTAAATTAACAACGCACTGATTCTCTATCATATCCATTTATATTAATTGTGTGTAAAGTATCACTATCTGGTATTTTTTATGTTTACATCATTTGTTTCTATGTTTATTTTTGTTTATTATCTCTTATCAATTAACGTAAGCTTCATGAGTGCAGGCACCTTGTCTGTGCACAACTATATTCCTAGTGGCACACAGTGGTTAATATTTGTCAAATACAAAATAATATGTGATGCAAAATTGTGTATTGAAGGCCCTGGTTACAGTGGACTGAGTGAGAAAGCTGTTTTACTTTCCTCCAGTACTTTGCAAACCTATTCAATAAACTTCTTTTTCCCTTATTGATAAAAGTTCCATCAAGTTGAATAGCTTTTCCCTTTGCTTTCATGAAGTAAAACCTTAGGCTTATTTTATATATAAAAACTCTAGATATGCCTGGCTGGCTCAGTCGGTAGAGCATGCGACTCCTCATCTCAAGGTTGTGAGTTCAAGTCCCACATTGGGCATTGAGCTTACTTAAAAACAAAAACCCAAAACTCTAGACTGTCATCTAATGGAAAGCTCTCTTCTGCCCTAGGGTTTGTTTCATTCTTAGAGTTCTGTAGTAGGAAAAGGCAAGGGAGAAAGACTTGGTAGACTGCTCATAATTTCCCCACATTGCTCTTTCCTCCTCATTCCTCACTTACTAGGATTTTTCTGTCTCTTCTAGAGAATGTTGACTGCATTAGCATATTATCTAAACTGGGACACTCTTGTGAGCAAGGGGCAATGTTATTAAAAGAGACCCAGAGGCACCTGGGTGGCTCAGTTGGTTAAGCATCTGACTTCAGCTCTGGTCATGACAGCTCAGCACTGATGGCTCAGAGCCTGGAGCCTGCTTCAGATTCTGTGTCTTCGTTTCTTTCTGCCCTTCCCCCACTCACCCTGTCTCTTCAAAAATAAATAAACAGTAAAAGAAAAAGAGGCCTACACCACAAGCATGAAGTGGGCCTAGCCCTAGCACATGAGGACAGGGAATCTGGTTGTCTAATTCCAGGCCCAGGAATAGTGGGGATCCAGGAAAAGAAGGGTAAAGACATAAAAATGTCAACTGGTGGGGTACAATTAGTACTTGGCACTAGAGTTTTCAGTGTGGTAGATGCACACTTCCAGATTTCTCTTGCATGGAGCATCTTTGAGGACTTCTCAGAGCAGCTCTATGCCATTCTCCCCTGCCCCTGGGACCCCAAGAAACTCTCTGAAGTTTCTGGCACAAGTGGTGCCTCTTCTGGCTGTGAGCCATGGCCTTTGCCTTGGAATTTGTATTCTTAGCTTCACCTCTAGCCTCCTTCTGCAGAGCTCACTCCATTCCATGCAGAAAGCTCTTCCGGGTAGGTGTGCTGTGCAAGATTGATCACTGTCCTCTCCAACTCTACACAGTCCACATCTGGTACCCTGGGCTCTGCCATCAGTTAATGGGCACCTTGTTCTTTTATAGCCCTCTCTCCTTTTTCTGCCCACTCTAGCCAATCTCTTATTATCTTTTAGGCTTCTTGTCATAAGTCAGGTACAACCTGTGTACCCACAGATGTCTCCATAACCCTCAGAAACATGTGTCCAACTCTATAAATATTTCTCTGAGGGTCTCTCTTGAGGTTTGCTGTAGACAAGCAACCCTCTCCCTGCCACAGACCTCCACAAACTCTTTGTAAAGAAGTCTGTGCTATAGTTCACTTTAACTTCCTGAAGTCTCCCTTATCTTCCCTTATTTAGCTTGGGGCTGGCAATGGGCTATTAATACTGGCAGAATCTGTTCCACAAACTGACTCTAGGAAGGTCTAGTGCCTTATTTTAGGGTGTGAAATACCAAATACCTTTGATAATGTTCCTAGCCTTTTGACCCTCAATTTAAACTCCAAGACAGTGAGAAAAAGTCACGTGTAATACCGTTATGCTAATTTTAATTAAAGACTTTTTATGTACTGGGCATTTTGTGTGTAATTTCTCATTTAGCTCGCACGATAGTTCCATTGAAGTAGGAGCCATCTCCATTTTACAGATGGAGAAACTGAGGCCAAGATATATTAAATAATGAAAACTAGACAAATAACTATCACACAACTAATGTTAAGCCAGTCTAGATTTGAACCCAGGAAGTCTACTTCAGAGACTACAGTATTAATCACAATACCATCCTGCCCAATGAGGATTAGGTAGAGTAAATGAGAAGCCGTCTCTTTCACACCTCTGTCTCTTCTGAATCTTAACCCTGGTGGTTTACATCATAGTGAGATATCAAAGGAATTTTATGTTAGCTGATTAATAATAACAAGAGGAAATCCTTTGCCATGTAGATAATCCACTTTAAGGAATGTGAGGGTTCAAGCAGGTCTGCCAGATGAAATATAAGGGGCAATTGCAAGAGGCAGTTGATGTCTTGTGGGGCAGAGAAGCAGAAAACTGAGGTGACATAAGGTGTAGAATAAAAAAAAAAAAACTTTTCATCTTTCTTTCAACTTCAGATTTTTTGTTTAGCTCAACAAAGGTGGGATTCTTTCTGAGGCTGGGATGAGGTTTTCCAATTACTTAGGAGTAAAAGGAGTGATACATATAGTGTAGAGAGGGAGCCAGTGTGTTTTAATTTGAATCTAAATAGAACAGAAGTGAAGAGAAACTCAGATTCCATTGATTTTCTCTGCTTTTTTTTGATAATGGTCATGATTATCTTGTAAATGAAAGTATTTTGTTCATGGCTTTCCAGTGATTTTAAATATTTTTACTTTTATCCCTTTAATATCCCATTAACACTTTGCTAGATCATTGTATTTCTATTTTCTTCACCTTAGAACTCTTCAGCTCAAACCTGTTTGGCCATAACCTAACTCAGTGCCCGAGTTTTATTGTCTCCAACATGTCAACTGCTAAGAACTGCCTTTTTTTCCTACAAATAATTTTGTTACTGCTCTATGGATTGGTCACACAAAGCTTCTTAGCCAAAATACACACATTACTATTGCTGACTAGAGACAGACTTCCATTGAGAACTACTGTGATATTTAATTTCCAGCAATATACATCAAACATAAATAAAGTGATATATACAAACCCAGTTTCCCAACTGAAAAAATATGAGAAACATGTCATGGTATTCTTTGGGTTTGTTGTACATCCTGTGCTCCAAGGAGCCCATGATCACATTGCTTGCCCTCTCACAGATAGGGCAGACCCTTGCTTTTCTTTGGTGGCTGAGCCTCTAACCATAACCTCTGTCATTGCTTTCTGGATGTTATTTTTCTCCTCTGCCTGATAAAACCAATTATTGTTTTCTTTCCCCCCAAGGGTGTGTTGATTATGTCATTGTCACTCTTGTAGCCAAAGTCACATCAGTCTTGCTTTCTGTTAAATTCACTTTGAAATCTTGGCATTTGATTCCAAGGCCTTTTTGTGCTCTCCTCTCCTTTTTAAAATTTTCTTCCTGTACTGTGATCGTATTTTGTTGTCTCTTTTGATATGAAAGTGTCTGCACTTGACAGTCTTGTCAGAGTGTTTTTCTTTATTTCGAATACTTTATTGTATATGTCACTGTGATTGTACAATTGTGTCATAATATTTGTCACATTCACAATTTTGATGTGTTCAGTATTTGTCCTATTACTGCCACAGATACAAGATAACCTTTTATCAAATACTTTTAGAGACTTCAGACAGTCTCAAAGAACAGTAAAGCAGAAGTTATTTTTGTTATTCCTAAAATGTTCTGCAAACAGTTCTATAAAACAGGGAAATAAGTTCCTCAGTCTCCCAGATTTCCCAGATTGTTGATTAAAGCTGACAATTTCATCATGCTCTTTTCTTGAGTTGTTCTCATATCACGGTAAATGGATAGCTAAATGATTTTTCCATATTCTTGTTTGAATATGGGGGCTCTCTTGAACGGGAAGCCAGAACTTCATACTCTGAACACTCACAGTAGCAGAATTCTTTTTTATCTGTAGTCTCTTGTGGATAAAGTATGTCTCTTTGAGTTAGCATGATTGTAAAAGTATGTGTAAGATGCTGTAAACATTAAGGATATTTGGAGGAAAAGAAAAATTAGGATTTTCTTCTTGTTCTGCAGTGTTATCTTAGAACTCATAAGGAGTAAGAGGATAATCCACTCCTGAGGGCGAGACATAATTTTGATAACGTAGCTATGAGATATGTTGCTGTTTGTCCAGAATACAAAGTTAGCAATAGCTCAGTGTTAATGACTTTTCTTTTTCCCCAGTAGACTCAGCATCCTTTGGTTTTGAAGGCAATACTTCTTCTTGAGTCCTGTAAGATTTATTTTACCCTTTAGTCCTTCGGAAAATGTCACAAACTCAAATTGGAGCCCCTTCCCTTCTTGTGGCCTGTACTTATCCAAATTTAATCTCTCTGCCCTCTCCCTCTTGATCTTCTTTTTATTTCAATTACTTATTTCTTCAAACACTAGACTAGAATTTTATTATTTATTTAGTTAGTTTACTTATTTGTTTTAAAAGAGACAGAGAAAGTGCAAGCAGGGGAGGGGCAAAGAAAGAGTGGGACAGAGGATCCAAAGCAAGCTCTGTGCTGACAGCAGAAAGCCCCATGTAGGGCTCGAACTTTCAAACCATGAGATCATGACCTGAGCTGAAGTTGGATGCTTAACTGTCTGAGTCCCCCAGGCACTCCAACTAGACTAGAATTTTAAACTCTCTTTTTAAAGCATTGAAAGGGCCTTGACAATTTTAATTTCCAATCATTTGGTTTGCAGAGAAAACAGTGAAAACTTGGGTTAGAGGCATGACTAGGGTAACTGGCAAAGGTTGTATCATTTAAATTCAGCTTTCCAAAGTTCATCTTAATACATGGGATCTTTCTTCATCTTAGGTGAGGAGTCTTTCCATGCAGTTATTTAGGAATGAAAACTAATAACAGAAGCAAAATATCACTGAGTTCCTTCTCAGTGAGGGAAAATGCAGTAGTGTGAGTCATCAATCCTAGTAGTAGGGTCCAATTTCATCATAAAGATATGCCCATCTGTGCTCATGTTACTGAAAGCACATTCCTCTCGTGTCTTTAGGAAGAAATTTTCAATGATAAATAAGAGGGCAGAATGGCTCCCATTACTATTTTACTGTGTTAAGACGAATCACTTAGTGTTTATTATACCAATTAATTAACTCCCTGTTTATTTTGTGCAATTATTTGCTGTTAGTGGATAGATAATGAATTCCTGTTGGCAGAAGGAGGATAAGAGCAGAAATTTTAAAAGATCTGAAATTCTGGCTCAGGATTTGAGTCTTAAATGGGAAAGTTCAAAGCCGTCATTAGGATGCCACGTAATCGCATGAACTGGTACTGCGTTTCATCACTTTTTGAGCATCAGATCAGCTTGCTGAATTATTGAGTTATGGCCACTCAGTGTTTGAACTTGCAGTGAACTGCTTGCTCTAATAAGGTTTCATCTTCATTATAAGTTGATATTACAAATAAGTTCAAATATGTAATTAGATGCGAAGCTCTTGAAGAGTAATTTATTAGAAGAAGGTAAATTTGGGGGAACAAATATAAGACTATTAAGATATTGATAGAAGATTAGGACAGTCACTATTAGAATTTTATAAACAAACATTAAAGTGCCACTTTTTAATGAAACAATATTTTAAATAAGCAAGTCATTGGCTGCCTTTTCCTTGACATTTCATTATTCCATGAATTACATATTCAGTTTGGCCATCATGATATGAAAGCTTAGTTACTAAATAGCAGATTAAAAAATTGATGATGAATATTTCAGAGATTTCAGGAACTCAGCCTCTCAGCATTTCTTATAATCTATCCTACCAATTTATATCACAATGTGTCAGCAGACAAACACATTTTAGTAAGCCTGATATATTAAATAGGATACCATTTTTTTAGTCAAGATTTATATATTAAAGGCAATCCGTGGACATTGTGATTGGCCAAAATGATTATGTCAACATCAAAAGAAATTGCCCCTAACATTTACATTTGTGTTGCTTTCTGTTTGTTACTCAGTTATTAACTAGAATATGATAAATACACACCTCACCCTCACACATAAATATATCTAAATACTCTTAAGATTTAGAACCTTTTGAAGTTGTAAAATTTTAGAAAATGAAATTATTTGGAATTAATTAGAAATTTGTCATAGATTTTCTCAAATGGATTAATCTTTCAGCCATGAATATTATATCAGAGAAAATATCCAATGAAAGTATTAATGGTGTTTACAACTTCTAAAGATTTACATTTTCCTGTTATAAATAGCTTGAATGCCATATAAGACATTAAGGAATTGTATCTCTTTAGTTATTATCACTATATATTGTAAGCAGTTTTGTTTTTAATGTGAAAGGGATAACTACCGAACTCAGAAAAAGATCTACAATTGAATCATCATTTTGCTGCATTCATTATTCGATTTTCAGGAAGTAACTGTGTATTTTACCTTTTATTACCTATTATATGGGGATAGTAATATGCTTTATGATGTTGTTATGTGGATTACATTTAAGAGAACATTAAAAAGTATCAGTCACCTAAGCGACCAACTCTTGATCTCGGCTCAGGTCATGATCTCACCGTCCATGAGATCAAACCTTTCCTCGGGTTCTGCACTGCGAGTGCAGAACCTGCTTCAGATTCTCTCTCTCCCTCTCTGCCCCTCCCCCACTCATGCAGGCCCTCTCTCTCAAAATAAATAAATACAAACTTAAAAAAAAGAAACATTAAAAAGTATCTAGTTTGTTCTTGCTTAGCACTTAATAGAGTATACTTAATATGGTATCAAGCACTTTGTGCATGGAATCTTTAATCTTTAAGCACAAGCAAATATATATCAATTTATTGAAAACTTACTAAATGCCTTATGCAATAACATATCTAATATTTTACCATTAACCTTTAATGTTAACATTAATGTTATATTAATTACATTTTATAGGTGATGGCACTTATATCCAAAGTCAACATATTTTAATTTATTGACTCCATTGCACGAGTCCTTGAAAGGTGTATAATTATTTCATTTTCAAAACTCTAGTTTATAATTATGACTTGTGTCATTGATTTCAAGAAGCAAACCAATTTCAGAGATGTCAAAATATTAAAAAATGTGCATCCTTTAATTGATGAAATAATATGACACCTAGCAAGTGGGAGAACTTGGCTTTAGAATCCAGGGAATCTTTTTTCCAGAGCCTTCCTGCTTATTCCCATCACTGTACTTTCATGCGTAGAGTAAGGGTGCAACAGATACAAATTTATTCCTTACAAAAATATACAAAGCCAACAAATATGCCTATCAGTACACAGTTTTTGACAGTTTTCGCCTAGGTATTTGGGAGCATTAAAAAAGTGAAAGAATCGGAGTAAATTCTAACTGTCTTCTTGACAAGTGTTACTGAATGTCTGCTGAACACAGACATACCTAATATGCATACATTTATTATTTGAGAGAGAATGATCAGTTAATTGTGGCAAACTAAATGAACATAAATATTTTTATTTTCTCTTTCTTTTCAGTTTTTTTTTTATTTTAAAATATCAATATGTAAAAAGAAAAAAAAAAACAACTCTTCTTACTGGATGTCTAAAAGCAAAATAAAGCAAAACAAAACAGAAAACTTGAATGTCCTTTTCTGAATTAAAATTAGCATACTAGTGATAGAAGGATATTTTACAACATAATCTTTCTTATATTTATGTATTCTGCACTTTATATTGACACTAGAGACATTTCCCTTGAAACTTAAAATGGACAAAAACTTCTCTTTCACTACTATTATTTTACTATTGCTCAATAACTCACAACAAATGTTCTGGGTCATGAAACAGTAATTAAAAATTATAATTATTGAAAAGAAAAATACATATGAAACTATATGTATAGTATAAAAACCTTAACAAAAGAGGGTAACTGGAAAACTATTAGCAATATTAAGAGTTTTGGCCATGTGGGTGGCTCAGTCGGTTAAACATCGACTTTGGCTCAGGTCATGATCTCATGGTTGATCCCTGCATCAAGCTCCAGGCTGACGATGTGTAGTCTGCTTGGGATTCTTTCTCTCTCTCTCTCTGCCCCTCCCCCACGCTTTGTCCCTCTGTCTCAAAGTGAACAAACTTAAAAAATAGAAATAATAAGAGTTTCTTAAACAAGTTAGGTATCAAATAAATGTATAAAAAGAAATTTAGCAGTGATTATTTTAGAATAGAAAAATTCTCATCAGTAAGTAAAAAGAAATATAAAATACCTAGAAAATGTCTTTGAAGCTCTGTGTAGGTCAAAAAAATATTGAAAGACATAAGAACATACATGATTTAGTGGGGAGATATATTTTGGATGAAACACTCAATATTGTAATGTCTATTCTCCCAAAATAACTTAGATGCTTAATTGAATTCATAAGAAAAAAACATTATAAATTCATACATTTAATATAATTATAATTAAATACCAACAAGATTTTTTCATCTCTCTTTAAAACAAAAACAAACCAAAAAAACTTAATTTACAATATAAATTTTAACCTGATTGCCAAGTAGAAGGTATTTCTTTTCTTGAACTAAGTACAAGAATTCTAAAGCTCATGTGGAAGAAGATACAAAGGAACTTTAAGAAAATGAAAATAACTAAATAAAATGGGCATTTAGCATATTAAATCATATAATAAAAATACAATTTTTCAGAGTGGTACCAATATAGCAATATACAAATTTATCAGTGGAATAAAATTTTAAAACCTGTAAATACACCAAAATTCATATGGACACTTAGTACATTTTACAAAAGTGCAAAAATAGTTTGATAATTATCATCTTGAACAACATATAATTAGATTCCTACTTCTCACAGTCCATGTATATAAACTCTCATATGAATCAAAAACTTAAATATAAAAAACAATCACAAAAGTATTATAGGAAAACATGGGAGACTTATTGTGACTAACCTTATAGTTGGATAGGTTTATTTAAGTAAGATAAAATTAGTCCAGAAAGGATAGGATTGATAAATGTGAGTATTTAAAAATTCCAAAGAGTATCCTCATTATATAAAACACCTCTGTCAAAGATAAAAGAAAGTCTGTAAAAGTGTGCTTCACTTAATATCATATACAAAAACCTAATTTATTTAATATATTTCAAGTGCATTCAAATCAAGAGGAATGAGAACTTCAGCATAATATTCAGATGACATGGGTTTTAACAGTCAATATAAATAAATTTCATTTTAAACAAAAGAAAGTTGTTCAATCTCATCTGTAATGTTACAAATACAAGGTAACATTTTTCATCTATTTGGCCAAATAGTATAAATTCTGAAAATGCACTCAGTAAGGGTATGGCGAGTTAGGGAATCTCAAGCATTGCTGGTGGGAGTATTAACTGATGCAAACAAATGGAGGGAAATTTAGCTATTTATTTCAGAATAAGAGATGCATCAACCCTTTGCACCAACAATTCCACTTTTAGGTATGCAATCTCCAGACTTACACGCATGTTCAGGATTTTAATTGCAGGGTTTTTTTTATAAGACCAAAAGACAATAAACAATCTGTGTATCCATTCATGGGGAGCTTGTTGAGGAGTTTCCATGTTAGGCTATCAAAAAGAATTATTGTCTTAGTCCATTTGGGCTGCTATAACAAGATATTGTAGACGGGTGGCTCATATAGTAGCTTAATGTGGCAGAAAGGGGTGATGGAACTCTCTAGGGCTTCTTTTATAAAGATACCCTAATAATGAGGGCTCCACTCTCATGACCTAATCACCCCCCAAAGGCTCCACTCTTAATCTCATCACAGTTGGGTATTAGGATTTCAACATATGAGTCTTGTGGGGAGGGGAGTAACATTCAGTTTATAGCAATTATATCTCTATCTTTATCTGTCTATCATCTATCAATCTATCATCTACCTTCCTACTGATATGTTCGGTTACATATTAATGTCATGAAAAAGCATGGTGTGGACTATTGGCAGAGTACTTTCTATTTCTTTATATGGAAGTGATATTTTAGAATGCATGGGACATTCTGGAAGTATATATAAGTAGCTGAGTAAGCCTGTGTCTTTGGGGCAGGGAACAGGGTGACTGGAAGACAAAGGAGGACATTTTGTTGTATACCATTTCAAACAATAAAAGAGAATTGTTGTATCAGGAACCTGTATTGCCTAATTTTTTAAAAAATAAATAAATTAACCCCCCCAATCAAAACACTAATAGAAAATTTAATACCTCTCTGCATTTTCCAAATTCTATATAATGAACATAAATATTAGTTAAATAGCTTAGTCTTGTGTTTTATAATATGGAACTAGATTCACAATGCCTGCTTCACCACTTAGTTACAGGAAGTTGTGTAACTTCGCTAAGCCCCAATGAACACCTTGTGTTATATATTTCAATAGCATGGTTTCATTACACTCATCAAACTTTTAGGTTGTTGGCCTTATCCGTATTACCCATTTGGTTTGAGGCTTTCAGTTGGCGGGGATTGTGTCTGTCTTGTTTATTGCTCAATCTTTATTGTCCAATACAGTATTTGACATAAAGTTTTAATCAACAAGTATTTATTTAATATAATTGGATAAACACAACTAAGATGTTTGAAAATATCTATTATTTTTATGTCTTAGAAAAATAATTTACAACTAATACAAACAATAGATTTGCAAACACAATTTGAAAATATTAGAAATCATACATATACAATCTTAGAGGAATATTGTTTTAACTCATAGGATGAACTCAAATTTGGGGTTCTGTGTAAATTATTCAGAGAAGTTTCTTGTCATTCAGGGATAAAGCAAACTAGTTATGTAAAGATTTTAAGGATTTATTAGTTTGTAAAATTATACCAAAATTCAAAAAAAAAAAAAAAAAAAAAAAAAAAAAAAAAAAAGGGGCGCCTGGGTGGCGCAGTCGGTTAAGCGTCCGACTTCAGCCAGGTCACGATCTCGCGGTCCGTGAGTTCGAGCCCCGCATCAGGCTCTGGGCTGATGGCTCGGAGCCTGGAGCCTGTTTCCGATTCTGTGTCTCCCTCTCTCTCTGCCCCTCCCCCGTTCATGCTCTGTCACTCTCTGTCCCAAAAATTAAAAAAAAAAAAAATTATACCAAAATTCTTTATTTTTAAAAAGTTTCACAAGCAAAGAAATTGAAATACAAATTTTATGATGGGAAATCTATCCCTAAGGATGCTTTTGTTTTATTAAGTGAAATGATAAGTTGCTTAGTAATAATTTTACTTGGATCATTTGAACTTTGACAACACAAAATCAGCGTATCATAAAATTATGTAATTGGTTACAGAAAGGCTTAAGCCAAAAATAGATTACCAGTCAGATACTACTGATAATTGGAGCATGTATTTTTTTGCCATGGAATACGGCATTTCCCCCTTGCTCTGTCATCTGAATTCCTTAATAATTGTAAATCTAGCAGTAGATATAGTACCATACTTAAAGACTGGTATCCGTGTTATTTGCCTCTCAGTTTGTTTTATCTCAGGTATGAAGTTTGGTATTATATAGGTCTCCTGGACCCTACAGTGACTACGGAGATTTTCTTCACCAAAAACCAGGTCAGACCTGGGGCACCTGGGTGGCTCAGTCGGTTAAGCCTACAACTTTGGCTCAGGTCGTGATCTCACAGTTCATGCGTTCGGGCCCCGTGTGGGGCTCTGTGCTGACAGTTCAGAGCCTGAAGCCTGTGTCAGATTCTGTCTGTCTGTCTGTCCGTCTGTCCGTCTTTCTCTCTCTGTCCATCCCCTGTTCATGCTCTGTTTCTTTCTCTCTCAAAAATAAATAAACATTAAAAAAATTAAAAAAAAAACTGGTTAAACCCTTGTGTCTTCAGAGTTATAAGCACCACTATGGCCCTTAGAAACACAATTCTTGGTATCTTCTGTCTCTTTTCTAAATGTTATTCCAATTATTTGGTTGATTTCCAGTTTTTAGTTTTGACCCATTGTACTTCCCATTATTCCAGATCCTAACTGATAAGTCCTATCTATATTCTAGGCTACTGACAGAGGCACTGGCCCCTGCCCAAATTTTATTACTTTGTCTATCTGAGACTGAGTCCCATCTTGTATCTCTAGAATACTGCATTGGATCCCACTGAGTATGGGCAGATATCCTTCCTTCCTCCATTAGCAACACTACTGAATGTTTATTTATTTTCATCTCGAATCCTTCCTTTAGCAAGAAACTCGTTAGTTTATAAAGCAGATCATTTCACTGTTTACTATCTGTAACTCTTCTTGTTTGAAAGTTCTTCATTTGGAATCGGATTCTGGCTCACAGTTTTACCCCTTAGGATCACACAAAAATTGTCATTTATTTCTGAACTTGCATAGATTTAGAATAAATAAGTCTAATTCCTCCATCTGGCTGATGACATGGTCTTTAGAGACACTGGTAAATATTATTTCTCTATGCTTCAGCATCTCAATGTTCTTAAAATGGTGATTGAACCTATGCCAAACAATTCATTATTTACTGAATGCCTGGAGTGTACTAGCTCCAGAGTTTTCTAAGAGTTCTGTATCTATGACTCATTACTAAAATTCTCTGTGTTTAACAGACAAAATAAGGAGTAGAGAGGTTAGGTAGCTTGTCCAAAGTCACACAGCTAGCAACTGGTAGAGCTGCAGATCTCTAAGTTATCTACATTTATTCATTCCTACAATTAATAGGCAATGCCAAACTACCATATCTCATGTGGACTGTTAAAGTAACCTCCTAACTGGTTCCCTCATTTCCATGTTTGTTCCCCTTTAATGCACCTTATTTAAAACACTATTTATTATAAAATGTACATACAAAGAATCTAACTCCTAGATATAGAATTAATGAAAGCCATAAAATAAACCTCATTTTCAGGACCTTTGAAGACCTTCATGTGCTCCAGCCCAATCTTCTCTCCTTCCTACCCCACCGGAAATAACTAATATCCTGAATTTTGTGTTAATCATCCCCTTGCTTTTTTAAAAATAGTTTTACCCCACCTGTGTGTATCTCTAAATAATATCTTTTAAGTTTTATTCTTATATCAAATGAGTCTTTTTAACTGTTGCGATTTGCTCTCTTAATAAAAATTAAAATTTATTCATGATGATGCTTGTATCTGTTGTTATTCATTTGTAATGATGAGTAATAGTCCAGTTGTGTCAATATACTACAGTTTTTTAAATCCCTTTTTTGACATTTAGTTTGTGTTCTTTTGGTTCTGCTTTTGTTTTTGTTTCGCTGTTACAAAAGAGTCATGGCACAGTACATACCTGTTTATATCTTCTGTTGAACATGTACATGTGTTCCATTTGAGAACTATCACATTATAATTAATTAAAGAAAATAAGTATGACAATAGCAAGCTATTAATGAACCGTATAACAAAACATCTTAAAATATTAGTGCCTTAATGCTGGTCTTTGGAGAACAGCTTATTTATTCTGCTTATATGCCCCAAGCTAAGCTGATCTCTCCTGGGTTTGTCACGTGTTAACCATCAGTTGCTGAGTGGGCTGGGACTGGATGGGCCAGGATGATGTTATTAGGGCAAATTCAGCTCTGCTCGGCATCATACCTCATCCTGAGCAGGCTAACTTCGGATTGTTCTCACGCTTGCTCTTATCCAGAGTTGGGGTTCCTAAAAGAAAAAGGAGAAACATGCAAGGCCTTTTTAAGTCTAGCCTTGGAAAAGGCACACCATCTCTTTTGCCATATTCCTTTGGCTAAAGTAAATCTCAAGTCCAACCCAGATTTTAGGACTAGAGGCACAGACTCTTGATAAGTAGAGTTGCAAAGACACATTGCAAAAAAGCAAGAGTACCAGGGAAGGGTGCTCAATTGAGCCGCATCGTAATCAGTATATCATCCTGAGTGTTTGGGAGGATGAATTGTAGTGGCAGCTTCTCCGACCCTGCTGGCACTAATGTAATTGATACAATTGCTTTGGCAATCAATTTTGCATTAGATAGTAAATTCCAGGATTCTGTTCTGTTCCTCCATGCCTACAGGTCTTTCTGGAACAGGTCGTTTAGGGGGGACAGCCAGGGAAGGTACATACCTGCCTGGATCCGTACATACCTGATTCTGGGGTGCAGTCTTCCCATTTATCAGGGATGCCAGGAGTAGAGCTGACATTTTGACCTCCATCTGCCTCACTGCTTATCTATTTCTCTACTATATTAGAATGAGGGCTAGGGAAAGCATTATTATTAATTTGGCTCCTTCAAATCATAGCAGTACATTATCTTTATGTCTAAAAAATAAACTTTTTTTTCCCTTCAAAATCAGTCATCACGTCAGCATAATTCAGCATAGTATTTCCAGCACTCAGAACAGTGTCAGGACACTCCATAAGTGATTATTGGACTGACTCAGTGAAGGAATAAATAAAAGACTTTTCCTTTTGAAAGAACTAAGCAAACCATCAAAGTGAAGCATAGTCTCATTCTTTAGGTTGCTGCAATATTTTTGGCTCTGACCCATTTTATTTTTACACCACTCTATAATCAGCACCTTTGGCTCAAGTTCACATGGTGTGATCTTTCACACCATGACACTGAATAATCACTACTCACTGGTAGGTATCACCTCTTTCCGGATTGTCCTGTAATGGTGACCTCTATAAAGACAAAGGCAGCATAATGAATTAGCAATCCTGCCTACTTAGCATCTCAGCAGTGGACAGTTGGTTTCAAGTTTTTGGCACCCCCAGCATTTTTCTTTCATATGATTCATACCGTGGAATCTACTGAGAGCAAACACATTAACAAGGGCATTTATAAAACCACACTTCTTAGAAAACTGTAAGGTAAAAAAATAGATTTTATTTCTCTTAGAGGGAAGAAATTGGGCCCAGGTAGCTTTTTCCAGAGAATGTTGCTGATTTATGGGATTCTAGAAAATTACATATTTCTAGCCTTTTTATTTTAGGAAATTTCATATATTTAGTAAAGCAGAGACAATAAACTTTACATACCTTAATCCTGCTGAAACTGGATACAAGTGGATTAAAGTTTGAGTGATGGGACACAGGCAATCAGAAGGCATAGCTTCTGATCTTATTGTTCCACCTTTCTTAGAATGTGGTGGTCTATCACAGAAATTTAAACAACTCTGTGGGATTTTACTATTTCTTCGTATTATTTTGTCTATGAGGGGACAGAAACAAGAGAGCTAGAGTAACTGACACAAGGTCACAGAACTGTTAAGTGGATGAAGGGGACTCCACAGGTCTCTCTGAGTCCTGAGGGCAGAATTCCACCCTCACTCCACTCAGCCTCAACTCCACTCCTCGGCTCATCTGCTTCCATCCCACTGCTTCTTACTTGGATCTGTGGATCTCTCTTTTATGAGAAACACACTGTTTGAAACCCCCAAGTTCTCTCCTTCCCTCTCATATATGTTTACTTCCCTCTCATCATATTTACTTCCCCAATGAAAATCCCTTGTTCCCTACTTTCTAGAACCCATATATTAACCTTTGCTTTTTGTGTCCTTCTGGATCACTCTTTTGCCACACTGGTTATCTTTTGAATGTCATTCCTTTGCCTATGGTGTCTATTTTGGGGGAGGATCATCCTTGTCTCTTCCCTTTTCCCCTTTTTATAATTTTGTGCTTATTCTTCCTCTGCCATTAACCTTTAACATGTGTTGATAATCCTTAAACCCTTTTAATCTCACAATTACACAAAATTGTCAGGGTGATGTTCACCACTATTTCATATTTGGCAACTCATTGTTGTTACCATAGAGGGTGGAACAAAGCTGAGTGATAAAGAATATCAACTCTAAAGTTAGACAGACCTAAATTAGAAAATGTGGTTTACTAGCCATATGGCCTTGAGAGAGTTGTCCTCCGTAAACCTTAGTTTATTCATATGTAAGATTTACTTACGGTATCTTTATAATGCAGTCGTTACTAGAACTAAGTGAGAAATTATCTGCTAAAAGTATCGCCCAAAGCTTGGCATGTTGTGTAAATCCTTAGTAAATGCTGGCATTAACAATGTGTGTGCATGCATTCTTCTGTCCTTAGAGTCACTCAACCTTTAAGATCTATGATCATTCTTTTTATGACCACTTCTATGCCTCTCACTTCTCCTACTTACTCACTGTAAATGAATAGCTATATTTTACATTCACAACACTTTTTTTGTTATTGTTTCAATTTATTACTCCTTCTGGATTTCAACTGCCTCTCTCTCCACCGTAAGCCATCTTCATAATGTGCTGGCTAACAAGTACCATTAAATCCCTTGTACTCCTCTATGCCTAGAGTTTCCTCGGTCCCTACAGTCATCTTTCTTTTAGCCTGTATTTCTTAGTTTATATATCTTTGGAAAAGCCATATTTTTCTTAATGAATCTCTACATATTCATGCTATTGAATTTCGTCTGGTTCATTGATAACTAGAAATATTTTATTCATTTAATTGTTTCTAAAGAAATTTATTTGGATATATTTTCTTTAAATCTTCTATTTTTCTCAAGTTGCCAATGTCACTTTAGTGAGAATATCAAGACTGCTGGATATAGACACCATTTACCTCTTTGTGGCTCTTTTTCAAAAGCACATCCCACCTATTCTAACCTCTCCCTGGTTACTAAGATATTAAGTCTGGTCCTCCCAGATTATGGGATCATTTTTCCTATTAGACATTTCTGAAAACAAAGGAAATAATTGTAACTACTGATCTAAACAATAGGAAATTTCTCTCTTTTTTGTACTGAAAGTGCACTGGTCACCACAGGAATATCTTGTGTATCTATCAGAATACTAGCTTCTGGTGAATATGAGTTAGCCAAGGATAGCTGCTCTAATTTATAGTCATTATTGCATAGTTATCTACGGTCCTTTATCTAGTAGTATCTTTAATTTCCACCAGACTATAAGGGAATCTATAATCCTTTTCTCTCTCTCTCTCTCTCCTTCTTTCTTCTTTTTCATTAACAGTTATTATGCCACCACTACTGCCACCTCTATTATTGTGTTGGCCACTGCAGGCATAAATATACACCATCTCTAATTTCATATAGCTTATGACCGATTTACACCATTTATATAATTTTTTGACATAAATCATTCATGTGTTTCCTTCCTGTATTTGAAAAAGTGATTAGTTCTTCTTAACATCAACCTCATCTCATCCTTCTCTTTAGTAAAAAGGCAGTCTAAGCTAGATCTGCAAGCTGCATGGCCTGGCTTAGTCATTCCACAATTCTAGACCAAACTGCACTTGCCTCCTGTTAGAATTTAAAGATATACTTTCTCTAATTATAGAGTTGGGGACCAACTTAATCGATTTCTAAAGTGTGAGAACGTAAAAAAAAAAATATTTCGGTGATATGATCCAGATGTCATGTAAGCATTATATTCTCATCTTGAAATTTTGTTAAAACTTAAATGGAAGGAAGAAGGAAGGGATCTTGATTGGTCTCCAGAGATACATAATTCAGGGAATGGGCTGTTGTGAAATGTTCTCACAAGGTCACCTACGGGAAAGCCCACTCTATAGAGGATGCTGCTTTTTATTTATGGAACCAGTGAGCTGCTAGTAAAAGACTGATTGGAAAAAAAGCCTTTTTAAAAGAAAATGCTGTCTTCTTCTCTGACTGGAAGGGAAGCAGCTTCAGCCTCCCCTCATTTTGCCCTGGGACTACCACATCTGCAGCTGAGACTTTCCTGAGTCTCCGATGGAAGGGTAGGCAGATGGAAGTTCTAACGTTTATAAAGGGTACACCACAACAAAACAGGTGGGAATTTAACCAATTAAAAGATAAAGCCATTTACTCAGTAGCCTTTTTCCCTGAACAGGATGATCTTTTGCCTACAGGCATGCAAAAGTTATTTTCCTGCATTTCTTTGGTTATTTTTAGGTCAAATCTAAAAACAAATAGAGAAGCCATTGTCCAAAATGTCAGTGAACATTTGCCTTCAATTAATACTGATGCATAACTGAGTTTTCAGCAAGGAAAAAAGCTCTCTTATAAGAAAGATGCTTTCATTTTAAAGCCTGAATATACATTCTTAGAAATTTTAGTAGAAAACAAAACTCCCACAGTAAAATTTCATGTTTTTGAGGTGCTTTGAAAGATTAGAGACTACCTCTTTCTTAATCAGAATATTTTCAGGTTATATTACCTGTGTATGAGGTGTTTCCAAGAAAAAATAATCTTAATAAAAAATTAATGGTATACAACTTATAGTGTTTTTCTATTTCAAGGAAACACACTAGATAGAGTATACTCGTCCATCTCAAGTGTTTTAAGTGGGCATTTTGAATTCCTAGTCTCAGAAGGTCTTAATTCTTCACTAAAAGGATGTTAATATATCTAAATAATGGTTAGGGTAATGGGGATGAAAACAGGTAATCAGGAGAGTGTCCTGGATCTGGACATGCTCTTAAGAGATGGTTTGATCTGTCACAGGTGAAAATACAACACTGTAAACACCACTGAGGAGAGAGCACATCTTGCACAGTGCCTGGCACAAATGGATGTGAGGTAAACATATGTTGAATGGATGAATGAATGAATGAATGACCTGGAGTGGAGTAATTTTCTTTTGATTTGATAAAACTCTTTAGTCTCAAAGACAAGCAAAAGACTTTAGGCATATCAGTCCACTCAGGGTATCACAGTACTGGAGGAATAGCTCTGAATTGTTTGTCCCCGAGGACTCAAATGCTAATTTCTCTATGCTTTTTTCCGGTCAGCTTAGAAGCTGTGTTAAGAAGCCTGGACGTTTTTGGAAAGTCTTTCCTACAGTCTACTCTAACAAAATTCTGTTGGTTTTACCTCTGAAAGAGCTTAAATATGTTGCTTCTCTACCATTCTCATCCCTGATATAAAACATGTGATCAATAAATGCTTTTTGAATCAAGGAGTGAATGGATTAGAGAGTGTCATAGACCTAATTCAGGCATTCACTGAACGTCTTGAAAAAGACTTGAAATTGTGCACACATTTTCCTACTTTACTGCTTTGTTTTTTGCATACTAAAGATCAAGACACAAAAGGCTATCACTACCTTTTTTGTCCTCTTGAACTCCCACAAGTGCCTGTTTGATATCCCTATATGTATGTCTTATTGCCACTGTCAGTACACATTTAAAACAAATTTATCATCTCCTTCACTAAATCTCTGTCCTTTCTGACTTCCCTTTTAATTGATTAACGTCATACATCTCCCAAACTGCCAGTCAAATTTGACTATTGTTCCTACAAAAATCAATTTGCCAAATTCTTTAACATACTTCTCACATCTCTTCCTTCTTTTTTATTCCAAGTACTGATACCCAAGTCTAAGTATTTACATTTCAAGCCTAGATAATTGAAATTTCTGCCTCCCAACATGACAGAAGCTCACCCAGGTTGCAACTAGGAACAACTTCAGGAAGCCCACATCTTTGGGTATATATGCCTTCGGCATTTATGGAAATTTAAAATCTGAGTTAGCAACATTCTCTTTTGCATCTCCAATTATTGCCCCAAAGGAACTTTTTGCCCCATTCATCTTGACCATGACCACTTTTGACATCAGACCTAGAACCCATCCTCTGTCAGAAATAATCCGCCATACTGCCACCCAATTAAGCACTGTAGTTTGACTACTTGTAGCTACATTACAGAAAATGAATCTAAATACATTAACTGCAAATGTGGCCACAATTTATTTTAACACAGTTTGAGCAAGAAGCTAATAACAAGGGAAATGACTAATACTTGAATAATTTGCTTCATATACAAAGAACACAATAACTGGCTCTGAGACTGGAGGAAAAAGATCATAAAAATCTTTTATAACCTTCCTTATTGTGTCCAAATTGAAATCCAAGAGTTCATGGCTTAAAAAAGGAGCATAATTCAACAATCTTGTCTTTTGTGGGAAACAGACTGGGATGGGAGTCAGACTGCACATATCAGCCTTTCGTTGTGCGATAAAGAATATTATAAATGTATTTACTAAATTATCTATTTCTGATATTTAGAAATGAAAATACCTCTTATTCACCTCTTATTTACAAAGAAAATTTAGAAAAAATTTTAAAGACTCCTTTCAGGAAGATCTGAGTGTATTTTCCCCAAATGTTCAGGAGTGAGTCATTTAGAGTTCATCACTGTCCATGTCTAACACAGCTAGAACTACTTTAGGGAAAGAATTGTTTTAGAGGAAAGTCTGATTTTGCCATGATTATGGATCAAAGTCACAAACAAAATGTACCTACATGAAGGATCCCAGTAAACTGGGAATTGACTGTATTATTCACTAATGTCAATTAGTGCATTTAGACTATATTTTATTACTGTGCTTTTCAGTGCAAATGCAGAGGATGTCTTCACTGCTGACCCAATGCTAATTTCAAATTCATTTGCTTATGAAAAATAAAAATTAGTTCTGAAGTGTGTCTTGTAAGTATTTCAATTGAAGTTAAATTCAAAAGCTAGAACAGTAGGAATTATTTCATGGAATGTCAGATGGACTCAAACATTGCCAATAAAGAAAGGAAGGATAGATAAATTGTAAAAATATATTAGGGTTTTATAAAATAAGAAAAAAAAATATTTTCATTACTATAAAAGCTTCACCCTGCATGGTATTTAAAAGTAAACAATAGCAATGACAATAAAGGGGAATGTTTATTTTGCAAGCACACAGAAAGTTGACAGATATATTTTGAATTTTAAAATATGCATTTTAGTTTGACCCATTTAAAAGTTAATGTTTTGAGTTACAGCATTTAATGAGGTAAAAATGTAATCAATCAACTGAAAAGAAGAATCGATAAAAAGCTCAATCAGTCCCCCATTTTAGCTTTCCTTTTGTGGAGTCAAATATCTATAATGGATATGCTCTTTATCATCTTCCAGTCACTATATCTTGTAGATGTCTGCTAAATTATAGGATGTTGGAACAGAGGCTTGAGGCATTTAGTTAGATAGGCTAGAGAACCAGACAATAACAAACTGGGAAATTAGCTATGTCCATTTGAGAAATGTAGATGTTGGAGGAAAACTAATTGGCAGGTTTGGGGATGACTTCCAATCATACTGGTGGAGTGAGATACCTGAAAAGTGGACTGACAGAGGTGGTTATTAACCTTGGCAGAGGGTTGGTGGTAGGGTTATCTAATAGAAATGGTACAGTTATCAAGGAATGAACATCATACCAGGGGGTCTGAAAGCAAGAAATATTCAGAGGTGGAACCAGAAAGCATTCTGATCAACATCAAATAAGTTTGATAGCAGAGATAACTCGATCTCTACCCTATAGTATCTAACAAACCCATACTACAAAGATCTCTGAACATTTTTGCATGATACCTGTAACAATAGAGACAAAAACAAGTACCTATATTCCGTATGCATATATTTATTTATGTAACACATATAATTTACAAGAATTAGTCAATATCTAATGGTACACTATACACTCAAGTTCACTAAAAACAGAGAAAATCAACATTTCAAGTAGTCTTCTTGATGATTTGATTGTTTTTGCTAACTTCTTTCAGATATAATGAAATCATCATTGTTATCCTTTGAAGTGTTGCTGATAAAAAGCTTGTATTTGTTTTTGTCCTTCTCTTAGCTTGCCGTGATGTTTTACAAATATTATTTTCAATTGTTGATTAATTTACATGAACTACTTTTATTCATTTTTATTTATTTTTATTTTTTCTCTTTTAGTCTTCATTTTATTTAGTGTCTGCTTCAACATAAGACAACAGCTGAACAATCTGAGTCATTTCTCAAGATGACAGACACAGTGATGATGGCTTTTACCAATTACTGATGGATTATTTTTCCCCAAATGTTTATTTAAATTCTAGTTAGTTAGGGGGTTGGCTCAGTCAGTTAAGCATCTGACTCTGGACTTCAGTTCATGTCATGATCTCATGGTTTGTGAGTTTGAGCCCCGCATCAGGCTCAGCGCTGACAGCATGGAGCCTGCTTGAGATTTTCTTTCTTTCCCCTTCTCTCTGAGCCTCCTGCACTCCCTGTCTCTATCTCAAAAAAAAAAAAAAAAAAAAAAAAAAAAAAAATAAATAAATAAATAAATAAATAAATAAAAACTTAAAAATTAATTAATTAATTCTAGTTAGTTAACATATAATATAACATTGGTTTCAGTAGGATGATTTAGTGATTCATTACTTAATATAACACCCATTGCTCATCATAACAAGTGCTCTCCTTAATGCCTATTACCCACGTAGCTTATAACCCAACCACCTCCCTCCATCAACCCTCAGTTCATTCTCTATCCTTAAAAGTCTCTTGAGATTTGTTTCCCTCTCTGTTTTCTTTTTCATCTCTTTTGTTTCCTAAATACCAAATATGAGTGAAATCATATGGTATTTGTCTTTCTCTGAATTCATTTGCTTAGTCTAATACACTCTATTCACATTGTTGCAAATGGCAAGATTTCATTCTTTTTTATGGCTGAATAATATTCCATTATATATACCACATCTTCTTTATCCATTCCTCAGTCAGTGGACACATGGGCTCTTTCCATAATTTGGATATTGTTGATAATGCTGCTATAAACATCAAGGTGCATGTATCACTTCAAACCTGCATTTTTGTATCCTTTTGGTAAATATGTAGTAGTGTTATTGCTAGTTCATAGGGTATTTCTATTTTTAATATTTTAACATTTTAACTGTTTTCCATACAGGCTGTACCAGTTTCAATTCCCACCAACAGTGTAAGAGTGTTCTTCTTTCTCTGCATCTTTACCAACAACTGTTTCCTGTATTGTTAATTTTAGCCATTCTGACAAGTGTGTGGTGGTACCTCATTGTGGTTTTGATTTGCATTTCCCTGATGGTGAGTGATGTTGAGCATCTTTTCATGTGTCTGTTAGCCATATGGATGTCTTCTTTGGAAAAATGTCTGTTCATGTCTTCTGCTCATTTCTTAACTTGGTTATTTGTTTTTGGGGTGTTGAGTTGGATAAGTTCTTTATTGATTTTGCATACTAACCTTGTTTTCTTTAACAAAAAATATTCATTTATTTTGAGGGAGAGAGAAAACAATGAGTCAGGGAGTGGCATAGAGAGAGGGAGAGAGAGAATCCCAAGCAGGCTTTGCAGTGTCAGTGCTGAGTCCAACATGGGGTTGAACCTACAAACTGTGTGATCACGATTTGAGCCTAAGTCAGACACTTGACTGACTGAGCCACCCAAGCACTCTCGGATACTGACCCTTTATCAGATATATCATTTGTAAGTCTTCTCACATTCCGTAGGCAGACTTTTTATTCTGTTGATTGTTTTCTTCACTGTGCAGAAACTTTTTATCTTGATGAAGCCCAAATTTCTCATTTTTGCTTTTGTTTCCTCCCTTGCCTTCAGCAACGTTGTCGCAAGAAGTTGCTATGGCCGAGGTCAAAGAAGTTGCTGCCTGTTTTCTCCTCTAAGATTTTGATGGTTTCCTGTCTCACATTTAGGTTTTTCATCCATTTTGAATTTATTTTTGTGTATAGTGTAAGAAAGTGGTCCAGTTTCATTCTCTGTGTTGCTGTCCAGTTTTCCCAACATCATTTATTAAAGAGACTGTCTTTTTTTCCCATTGGATATTCTTTCCTGATTTGTCAAAGATTAGTTGACTGTATACATTGACTGGGTCCATTTCTGCGTTTTCTATTCTGTTGCATTGATATATATGTCTGTATTCATGCCAGTACCATACTGTCTTGATGATTACAGCTTTGTAATGTAGCTTGAAGTCCAGAATAGTGATGCCTCAAGGTTTGCTTTTCTTTTTCAGGATTGCTTTGGCTATTTGGGGTCTTTTGTGGTTCCATACAAATTTTAGGACTGTTTGTTCTATCTCTGTAATAAATACTGTTGGTATTTTGATAAGGATTGCATTAAATGTGTAGATTGCTTTGGGTAGTATATAAATTTTAACAATGTTTGTTCTTCCAATCCATGAACATGGAATTTCCTTCCATTTCTTTGTGTCCTCTTCAATCTCTTTCATAAGTGTTCTATAGGTTTCAGAGTACAGATCTTTTACCTATTTGGTTAAGTTTATTCCGAGGTATCTTACTGTTTTGGGTGCAATTATAAATGGGATTAATTTCTTAGTTTCTTTTTTCTGCTGCTTCATTATTGTATAGAAATTCAACATATTTCTTTATTTTGATTTTATATCTGCAACTTTTCTAAATTTATGTACAAGTTCTAGAAATTCTTTGGTGGAGTCTTTGGGTTTTCTACATAGAATATCATGATATCAGCAAATAGTGGAAGTTTGACTTCGTCCTTGCTAATTTGTATGTCTTTTATTCCTTTTTGTTGTCTTATTGCTGTGTTGAACAAGGGTGGTGAGAGTAGACATCCTTGTCTTGTTCCTGACCATAGAGGAAAAGCTCTTAGTTTTTCTCCATTGAGGATGATATTAGCTGTGGGTCTTTGTCATATGGCATTTATGATACTGAGCTATGCTCTATCTATATCTACTTTGTTGAGGGTTTTTATCAAGAATAGTAATACTTCCTTATTGATCTTCTACTTATATGATCTATTGCTGTAAGTGTGGTGTTAAAGTCCCCTACAGTTATTGTAGTATTATCAGTGAGTTTCTTTATGTTTGTTATTAAATGATTTATATATTTGGGTGCTATCATGTTGAGAGCATAAATATTTACAATTGTTAGATCTTCTTGATGGATAGACCCCTTCATTATGATATAATACCCTTTTTCATCTCTTGTTACAGTCTTTGTTTTAAAATCTGTTTTTTATGTAATAAGTGTGGCTACTCCAGCTTTCTTTTGGCAGCTATTGGCATGATAGATGGTTCTCGATCACCTCACTTTTGATGGAGACTTTAGTCCATTTACATTCAAGGTGATTATTGAAAGATATGACTTTAGTGCCATTGTGTTACCTGTAAAGTTAGTGTTTATGCTGATGTTGTCTGTTCCTTTCTATTTTTTGTTGCTTTTGGTCTTTTTGTTTCCTCACTTAGAGTCCACTTTTAATATTTCTTTCAGGGATGATTTAGTGGTCTCAAACCCCTTTAGTTTTTGTTTGGGAAACTCTTTATTTCTCCTTTTATTTTGAATGACAGCCATTCTGGATACTATTCTTGGCTGCATATTTTTCCCATTCAGCGTGTTGAATATATCCTGCCATTCTCGTCTGGCCTACCAAGTTCCTGTGGACAGATCTGCTGAAAACTGGATCTTTCTTCCTTTGTAGGTTAAGGACTTTTTTTCTTTGTTACTTTCAGGATTCTTTTCTTATCTATGTATTTTGTGAATTTGACAATGACATGTCTTGATGATGGCTGGCTTTTGTTGAATTTAATGGTAATTCTCAGTACTTCTTGGATTTGGATGTCTGTTTTCTTCCCCAGATTAAGATAGTTTTAAGCTACAATTTGCTCAAGTAAATCTGCTCCTTTTTCTTTCTCTTCTTCTTCTGGGACTCCTATAATATGAATATTACACACTTTAAAGAGTTACTGAGTTCCCTAAGTCTGCTGCCCTGGTTTTGCCTTTACTTACCCTTTTTTTTATCTCCATTATTTCCCATAATTTTATCTTCTATGTCACTGATTCGCTGCTCTGCTTCATCCATCCTTGCATCTCATTGTATAGCATTTTTAATTTTGGCCTGACTAGGTTTTAGTTCTTTTCTCTCTGCAGTAACGGATTCTCTAGTGTCTTCTATGCTTTTTCTCAAGCCCAACTAGTGTCCTTATGATTAGGCATCCTACTTGTATCTGTATTGATTAAATCTCTGGCTATGACTTCCTCCTGTTCTTTCTTTTGGGGTGAATTCCTCCCTCTTGCATTTTGTCTAAATTACTGGTTTTCTTCTGTGTGTGATTGTTAGGAAATCCTGTTGTATTCCTGCTCCTTAAAGGAATGGCTATATTAAGGAGATACCAAAAACAAACAAACAAAAAATAAAATAAAATAAAATAAAATAAAATAAGAATCTAGATCCTAGGTGTGTTTTGATCTGCTTGTTAAAAGAAGCTAGATCAAAAAAAAAAAAAAAAAAAAAAAAAAAACAAAACCCAAAAACAGAACAAAACAAAATAAAACAAAGGAAGCTAGATCTTATTTCCCTTAGAGCTGACACTCTGAAATACTCTATGATCGGTAAATTTGGTGCATGTGACGGGCTTATACTGGTCTTCTGAGGATGCGGCCTGCTGCGCTGATTCTCAGGTGGACTTGCCCTAGTGGAGATGCACCTGCAGGGAACAAGGGGTGCAGGGTTTAGTGTACGCAGCTCCAGCTTCCAGTGGGTGACCCTGTTTCCCTCACTAAAGTCAGTCAGTGCTGAAGGGCTGGGGCAAAAATGGCATTGCACACTTTCTCATCCCTGGAGTGGGAAGTTCTCACTGGCCTCTCCTCAGGAAGCTTTCACAGAAGAGAAAACAATCATCCCTCTTTTGTCTCTGGCTTCCATCAGATCCTTGCCTTCACCCTGCCTGTGTCAGAGCTGTCTGCTTGCCAGGCAGCATAGTACTCATGTGTTTTATCTCAGGTGTGTGGCTGGATTTCAAAAGTCCAAACTCCAAATTTTAGGGACCCACTGGGTGGAGACCCATGCTAATGTTCCAGGGGAGGGTCTCACCAGTGCTTTGCCATTTCCCGTTTTTCCCAGAAAAGCGGTCACATGACTTCACAGTGGTTTGGAGTTTATGGTAAAGTGCAGCACAAAGCTGGCACCAACGTTTGCTGCCCTCACCCAGTGTCTTTTGTTCCTATTCTAAGAAACAGGGTGTCATGTTGGTGCTTCTGGTTCTTTTTGCCCCTGTGCTTCCACTTCCAAATGCACTCCAATTAGGGGAACTGTTTCTCCCGTGCTACCCAGGGGATCCTTAGACCACACTGCCCACTCCTTGGTCTTTGCCCTCTTTCCCCACTGGAGTACTGCCAAGGCCACTGGCATGACCCTGGCAATGTCATGGACTTCCAAAGCTTCAGACTTTGTACTGTGTTTATAAAAACTTATAGTAATTGGCCCCTCTCCTTTTCCCAGTCTATGGTTTTCAGGAAGAGTTTTTCTTGTGCAATCGCCTGCATGGACCTTTTTTTTTCTTTCTCTCTCTCTCCCTTTCTCTCTCCCTTTCTCTCTTGACCCTCTCTCTTTGTTTTCAGGACTTCCTTCCATTCATAGCACCTGCACTTCTTTTCTCTCCCAATTCAACTCTCTGCAGCCCTTACCTTCCACAACGTGGCCATTTTTTTCTACTTTTGGTTATGCAGTTTTGTTCTGTCAGTCTTCAGATCAATTTCTTGGGTGTTCAAAATGATCTTGATATTTTTTTAGCTGTGTTCAAGGAATGAGCAAGCTTAGGGTCTCCCTACTCCTCAATTATCTTAACTCCTCCCATTACTGATGAATTTTTAATGCTATGCCATATGGGGTGCAACTTACTGAAAGCATAAAAATGCCTGCAATGAACATCCAAAATTTCAAGCCATGATTTCTAGAAGCAGTTTCTCATGGTAGAGATTTTGCCTCTTCAGCAGTGAATAGAAAAGATAAAATGTAGGGAATGAGTACTTTGTAGAAGGTCACATTTGCTCCTTCATTGGTGTGAAATCTCTGTGATTAATTTTAGGGAAGACTTTTTCTCCAAAATGTGTTGGGAAGGAGGGGGGGATAGATACTTACAAGATTTGCATGAACTACTTTTAATTCAATTGTCTTTTTAATAAGATTTAGTTTAAACCAGAAAGTGTAATCTATAAATTCACTTAGCTATTTACATGCACATTTCAATAAATGTCTAAAGCATTGCTCCATCTTTTTAGTTATGTGGGAAATAAAAAGCTAGAATAGACTGGGGGATGGTTGCAGGGATAGAGAAAGATGAAAATTTAGAAAACTCACTGTGAGTTAGAACAGAATTCCTCCTAGAAGCATTTGGGAGTTAGATTTTATGTGGGTTAGCCTTAAATCATGGGTGTATTGCAAAGGAGCATCCTAACCTTTGAGAATAATATCAAGAATTACAAAGATCATCATGTCCCATGGATTCTCTATCCCAGAGATCCTCAGATAAAGGAAGTGGATCTGAAGTGAACAATTCAATAAACCTATTGTGCAAAATGACTAAAGCTAGGACATACAAGAAACAAGCTGAAGCGAGTCAATTGTCTCCTTATATGATCTCTAACTTCAGTCTCACAGAATCCAGGAGATATCTTTGACATCATGAAATTTGGACTGAAATTTTTCTAATTTTTAAGATGAGTTTTTGTGTATTCTTCAAGTTTTGTTTGATTAATCCTAGAAAAGATTTATGAATGCATGATATTATTCATATTCCGGGCAAGATAAAGTTTTACACATAGCAAGTGCTAGATGTAGCTCTTCCTAGGTGACTTCATCACATCCCTCTCTGTGGTGCTGTTGATGTCCTAAGTGTCCAAGGGTATGTGTGAAGACACAGCAAGACACAGGAAACAGGAAGAAGAAAAGCTCCAAATTCATGTGGAAACAGTGTAAAGCAATGTAATGATGTTCAAAGCTGAGAAACAACAGCAGGAAGAAGACTATCCTGGCAGAGGAAGCTCAGCACTGCCTTGCAGGCAAGGAAATGAGGCTCCATATAATAAAATTCCCTGTGGGTAGCAGCTGAAGCCATTGTTGCTGGAATAGACTATGAACCTGACTAGCACAGGAGGAACTGCCTTCTGGCCTGCTGGTGACACAATATGCCTCCACTTTAATTTATAGGCAGAGAAAACGATACCTATTAAAAGCTGAAGTAGAGAGAAGCAAGGAGAGGGGCAGCCCTTGTTCCATCAGGACATTCTACTCTCTATCTTCTCTCCATATCCTGACATTTATAATTAATTCTACAAACTGAAGATCAAATTTACTTCTTTGCCTATGTTCAGAAGGGGCAAAAAGAATTTAAAATAAGCAGGTTGGGAAAAGCCTGTTCTGTATTTAATCAATATTCAGTAACACTCTAAAAAAATTCCTGGAAGAATAAATGAACTTCTTTAGCTTTTGCTCATGACCTCTATCTTATAGTTATGCAGCCAACTTTGAACTGTATTGTTTGGTGTGATACCAAGAAGAAAGCCTATATCCTTACCATTGTCTGTGCATTGTTGTATGCACGGCAGATACAACCTACCCATTCCTTCCCATTTTACTGCCACATATTGGTCACCAGACCATACTGAATCAGAAGGTGCAGATTTTCTTTGGATTTTATGGTTCTTAGATTTATAAATTATTTGGTCCATGGACATATTACATATGAGGTAAGACTCAAATTTCATTTACTTTGGGCCTAAGAACCATTCCTTCCTTTTAATTTGTACACTTGGATTTTGTTCCCAAGGCTATCTAGTTTAATTGAATTTGTTTTGTTTTACAATCTGTCTCTTTTTCTATGGCTATTTTGAATTCTGATTCTTTGTGTTATTTTCTGAAAATATTAGAAATATGATTGGATTCCATTCCATTAGTTCAAAGTGACTGATGTGAATGCTAATATGAGCAGCTTTGCTGACTGTAACATATATACAATTCCTAAAATGAGCTAATACATTCTTTGTTCAATCGCTCTGAAACTATTCTTTCTAAATCTTTTTAAATTTTTTCTTTAACATTTATTATTTTTTTTGAGACACAGAGAGACAGAGCATGAATGGGGGAGGGTCAGAGAGAGAGGGAGACACAGAATCTGAAGCAGGCTCCAGGCTCTGAGCTGTCAGCACAGAGCCCGACACGGTGCTCAAACTCACGGGCCATGAGATCATGACCTAAGCCGAAGTCGGACGCCCAACCGGCTGAGCCACCGAGGTACCCCTCTTTCTAAGTCTTTTCATATTCTCCACTGGAACCTATCCCTTCTTCTTATTGTCCCTATATGGCTCACTTCTTTTTTTTTTTAATAACCTCCTGAAGAGAATGCCTACAGTTAATGTTTTCTCTTTTTAGTTATATTTTATCCTGCTGGAGTCCTCTTTATTTTGTCTTTTCTTCCTTCTCTCCTTCTTTCCTATCTTCTCTCCTTCCTTTTTTTTTCTTCTTTCTCTCTTTCTTTCTTTCTTTCTCTTTCTTTCTTCTTTTAGATTTAGGTAAGCATGTGTAGTGAGGTATAGTGTACATAGAGAAAATGCATAAATCGTAAGTGTAAAACTCAGTAAATGTTTATATGTTTCATGTTAATGTTTCTTTCTTACTCAGCTTAGATTTCATGATCACTCTCTTTTATCACATCCAACTAATTGCCCCCTTTTGATTTGTTGTATGCAGTTGACAAAACTTCAAGGCTGGTTAAATCAAGCTCCCCTCTTACTCAATTCCTCTTTCTGTGCAGTAGACCATGATTATTGTTCTACTTTCAATTCATGACTGGTTATTTTAAATTGTCCCTTAGTGTTGGATGGCAAAGATATTATAATTCCTAGTCATTTAATCTTTCAATCTTAGGAACAAGTATTTTAATCTGCTCTTTCTTAAAATTTCCAACATTCCTTCTCTCATCCTTATTCTCAGTTGGTGATCCTTGTTCTACTTGTTAAGAAAATAGAATCCATCACAATATAATTTTTGCAAGCAATTTTTCCCCTTGACAGCCTTCTTGACCATAGAGTGCATTCTCCCTTTCTTCCTGTTACTGTGACGGGACTACTCATGATTCTGTCTGAAGCATCTACTTGTCACTAGATTGCATTATCTCTCACACATTCAAGAAACTCTTTACAGTTATTGGCCTTTTGACAACGCTGCAGTAATAAAACTTCCATTGATCCTGTAGTCATAGGAATAAAGATAAGATGCAATTTCTCCCAATTTCAAAAATGTATATTTAAATACACCTATGTCATCTATATCTATATATCTAATATATCTATATCTATATATATCTATATCTAATCTATCTATATAATCTTAAGCCCACTTACCCTTCCAGTGACTGCTTCATTTCTCAGATCTTATTTATAGAAAATTCTTTGGAAAATGATCCTTATTTATTTATTTTTTTTGTAACCCCTTTTTTCCCAGTCAGGATTTGATTCACATGACTCCTTGGACACTATGTTGTCAAGGTCTCCAGTGCTTTCCATATTGCTCAATCAATAATCAAGTTTAAGTTTCCATTTTTTTGACCTATAATCAGCATTTGAAATAAGTATTATTCCCTTTTCCATATAACTCTATCTTCACTTGATTTCCACACTGGTTTTCTTTCTATGTTACAGATCACATTTTCTTATATCTTCTAGACTGGTGGTCAGCCAACTTTACTTCTTTAATGGTCACATAGTAAACAGATTAGATTTTGTGAGTTAGGTGTGGTCTCTGTTGCATATTCACCCCTTCTTTTTTTTAACCCTTAAAATATGTAAAAACTATTCATAGCTTGTGGTCTGTCCAAAAATAGTCTAGATTTGACCCAGTGGCCATAGTTTGACAGCCCTTGTTTTAGACCTTTCAATTTCAAAGTGTCCCAGAGTTTAGTTCTTGTATCACTGCTCTAGTCTATACATATAGAATAGATATCACTCACTCATTCACTTGGACATATCATCTAAGTTTTAGGCTTTAAATACCATATATATGCTGATGGAATGTAAGCAGGTATATACTTAGCCTGTCCTTGCCCTCAGGGCAATTCTGGCATCTTATATCTAACTGCCTACCTGTTATCTCTCTTTGGACATTTACACTTAATGTGCCCCAAACTGAAATCCTGATTTCTTCCCCAAACTTTTCCCATCTCCTGTATTTCCCATCTCAGTAAATGCAGCTCCAGTTTCTCAGAGTCAGAAACTGATGTTCTCTTTGACTTTTTTCTTTGTTTTACACCCTGTAATTAATTCATTAGCAAATCATGTGAGAATGTGGACATCTATCTATCTATCTACTTGTATTTATATGTAAATGGGTAATTTCTCTTCATCCATACCACTACCATGGTCTAAGACACCATCATCTCTTACTTAGGTTATTGCAATAATATCGTAAAGCAGTGTTTCTCAAAGTATGAGCCATTGAATAGCCTGTTGGTCCATGAGGAGATGAGGAGATGCCATAATATAAATTAACAGTATCCTTATGGATACAATGTAATTCAGTCAACCTTTTCCCTTGGCAAGATCTTCTCAATTCAGGAAGCAGTATATTCATTTATATTTTGGCACAGATTTCTCATCTAGTTGTTAACTCACAATTTGAGTATCACTATCCTAAAGGTCTTTCTGATTATGGGCTTTTACATCTTATATTTTACTCTTAATCACAGTAGCCTAAACTGTCATTTTAAAAACATAAGATGGATCATATCAAAACCTCTCAATGGCTTACACATCACTTAAAGTCCAGTCCTGAAGGAGCCTTAATGGCTTTATACATTCTGTCTCCCCTGTTTCCTCTATGAATTACTTTCTTTTTCTTTCTCTCTTTTTGACTCTATCCCAGCTAAAAGGGCCTCTATAATGTTCCTGAAACATGCCAGGGAAGCTCCTTCACTAGGGCCTCTGCACTTATTCTTCTCTATGCCTTTTTCCAAACAGCTGTAGAGTTTACTTTCTCATGTCCTTCTGGTCTTTGTTTAGATATCAGCAAAGATATCAGCATATCCTTCTCTGATTATTCTATTTAATTTTTATGTTTTTATTTCTAACATTCTCTATACCCTTCAATTTTATGTAAATCACTCATTATGTTATGACACAATATACTACCATTTTTTGTTGTTCGTTTTCTACCTTCTTTTACACTAGAACATAAACATCATGTTGGCAGGGCTTTTGCTAGTCTTTCTTAATGATGTATTCCCAGTGTCTAGAACAGTATCTGATACATAGTAGGTGTTAATAAATAACAATTGAACTAATTAATGAATAGGTTATATTACAAATTTTATTATAGCATTTGTCATAATGTAATAGTTTTATATATTTTATTTTTAGAATATAAATGGCTCAGCATAAAAGATTTTTGCAGCAATAGTTCTTTGCACAGTGTCTGTAGGAGAGAATGAAAAAGTTATAGAGGAAATGGTTGTTAGATATAAGACCCTATAGGACCTTTTGCCTGCAGTTTGAAATTAATACCACCAGATGGTAATGTTTTATTATAAATAAGATGTCTTCTAAGGTTTCTAAAAAATGTGAAAACCAAACTTCCCTTATATAAATATATATGTATACACACACATACATATATATATATAGCTTAATTTTATATTAGTCACCATTAAATATAATTATAAATACAAATAATTATAAATATTTAATTAAATAATAGGGAGGGTTAATGAATTGAAGAGTAAATAAACTCATTTTGGGAAAGAGAGCCATAGTTGAACCTTAGAAACTACTAGAATTAGGTACTTATCATCCTTGGTACTTTCTTTCATTTTCATAGTCTTTATTCTGTCACATTACAGACCAGCATGCTCCATGAGTTGAAGGATTTGGTGCATGATGGCTATATCTTAGAGCTGGGGTAATGTTCTTACTCAGTTCCAACCAGGGAAATGCTGGGGGAAAACTTATTGTCCTGCTATAGATCAAATTCTCACTCTGGAGTCATCATCTACAGCCAGTGAGATGGAGTAATATAATAACATGATGACCCAACCAGTACTATATGATTGGTGTATGAGTAAGAAGCAATGTATCAAAAAAGATTCAGCAGAAAGCAATATACTGAGTGGAGAAAATAATGGGAGGCAATGGAAGAGATTATGCAGAATTACATTTGTACAACTCTATGGAATTGGGAAGATTGGTGGAAAACAATGAAAATGACTTATTATAATCTCAAAATTAGCAAAATAGTGAAACAACAAAAATCTAAATTCCAGTTCTTTGCGCTAATAAGCGAGAGACAGTTTCTTAGTCATAAATTTCCAGTCTTGTTGGTATTCCTGCTAACCTAGCTGTGATTTATTGGACTCAGAAATTTGAACTCTAAGCATTAGCAATATTTATAGGCTAGACATAGGAATACCAGGCTTTCTAAGATGCAGTCTCTCTTACAGAGAAAAGCCCAATTAGATGGTCACTAAGCAACCAACCCGATCTTAACATTCTGTTTAGAGTCAAGTGAGAAGTGGAGAGGGAAGGAGACAATGAGAAATGCTGAGTGACAAGTTCAGCAGCATCAGTAGCATATGTCAGGTATACATCTATTTCTGAGGGGTTATCAAGATGACCAAATTACCTAAGTGGCTTGTTGCAGATTATATCCCATGGGAAGCTAACACCGAGCAGAGATTTGTGTTCAGGAAATTTATTAGGAAGTGTTCTTGGGAACATGGATAGAAAAGATTGGAAGCAAGATTGGACAGAGAGAGAAGTTAAGCTCTGATGCATTTCCAAGGAAGTTTTCAGACAATCTATGGAGAGATATGGAACTGGGATAGCCTTGCATTTTCCCCAGCTTCCAGCAAGAGGATCAGGACTTTATACCCATAATTAATCACTGGATCAGAGCTGACTCTGGAAGGAGGTATGATCTTGGGTGAAACAGTATTTCTCGGTGAAGGCAATCTCCAAAGACAGCTGATTGCTGAGGGCCATCTTCTAGCAGTTGGGGGAAATATGTCCTTCCTTCCTAAAGGAGATCTGGGTGGCACACCACATAGGGGTATAAAAACATGGCCTACTTCATACGGTAGTTGTCAAGATTAAATGAGTTAATATATGAGTAACACTTGGAACAATGTCTGGCAAATATTAAGCATTATATAAGTGATTGCTGCCATTTTTCTTATTAGTAATGACTGAATGGAGAACATTCATAAGTCTCCAACAAGTTTGTTTTGACATGTTTATGGTAGTGGTTTAACCAAACATTCCTAACAGTATCCAAAGAGAGTAATATTTAATGAAGTAATATGTTTCCTTCATTTCATGTGGAAAAAGAATATGTAGAATAAAAACCTAAATGTTACCCTAAACTGTTTTCATTGATTCAGGTTTAAATAATACGGTTGATATCAGCTGTTCTGAGCCCTCCTACACCTGATCTACCACTCTCCCTCACTCCTGATGTATTCCATCATTATAGTCTGAGAGACATGATGGCATTTAGCTTAATATTGGATTTCTTTCAATTCTGGCTTCTCTTTACTATGGTTATGGTTATGCAGTTTGTCAGGTACCAGATGCCGCTCTGAAACATAAAGGGAGGGTAGAGCTGCTGGAGAGAAGCAGTGCTATGTATGGAGTGCATGAGAATTTGCACCTGTTATATTTACAACTCTTGAATCCAAGGCAGAAGCACAAGCCAGATGTTCAGCACAAGCCGGAGTTCAAGCACAAGCCAGAGTTCAGACTCCTGTTTTTTTGTGTTTTTGATCACGGTCCTAACAGAGTTAGCAATGCTCAGAGTCATACCAAGATGAAGTTGTTTAGGTGTCTGGTAGTTGATTCAAATATTTATGTTTCACTTAGGAACATCATCTCCTTTGTGAGATGCAACTGCTAGCATTTATATGTATATACATACCTTTTCCTATGTGATGTATACAATATGACGGCAATAGAAAAGCAGAAGGGTGTTTGACTGTTAAAGTCTTCTCCACTTTTAAAGTTTTGAGTTCTTCTTTGACTATGGACAATACTTTTAAAAGAGTGGCTATCACTCCTGGCTGATCATAGGGATCACCTATGGAGTTCTTTGAAAAATAGAGATGACTGTGCTGTGCCTATTGAATAAATATTTATTGGATGACGTCTCCAGTTTAAAATATTTCCACAGGTGATTCTGATGCACAACCAGGATTTAGAACACTGATTTATAAATATTTATTCTTTATGGTCTGCTTCTTTAGGCAATAACGATGGCTACCATTTTGTGAGCGGCGGGTACTTGTTAAGCAGTTTCTCTTCAGCATTCTATCATTATAATCCTCCCAATGACTCTATGAGTTACATCTTATTATTCCCATTTTATGATGAGCTGAATGAGGTTAAATAACTTGCTTAAGCTTGGTCTGCCTGACTCAAAGCTTATGTTCACTCCACAAATTCATGCAGTAAAGGATGCTTAGAATTCAAGAGAGTAGGATGAAGGCTCTTTGTTAACTTGTCAGGATTATCCACACCCTTTTGCTGATGCTCAAACTACTAATCATCATAGCTCATAAGAGGGCTATTTAATGTGTGTAACTTCTTACTATTCCCATGACAAATGCAGTCTAGTAAAAATGCACAAGAAAGGAGAAAAATAGTCTTTACTCTATTAATTTTTACTAGCACATTTTAAGTCTGAAGCTGGGGAAATAATGTATTATTACCAGACACATTAAATAGCCCAGCAAGCAGATCAATAACAAAGTGCAAAGACCACAAAGTCCCCTCTTATCTCTGTCTTTTAGACATATATCAAATTTATCACTGTCCCTAGATGCTGTTCTTCTTCTTAGCTTCTACTTAAATTATTTCCCTGCTAGTACTGTGCTCTGGGTCTGCCTTCCACTCTGTTAGTTCTTGCTTTTGGGCTGTGCCACAGTCCTGTTGCTAACGCTGATGCCGTGTGTTGTGTCAGAGGCCTGGTGATCCTAACTGCCTTTTCAAAAAAAAGCATCATGTGGGTTTTCCATGTTATGCTGTTTTTCCAACTTTTCATTTCACAACAATGGTTTTCAATTCAATTATATGTCCTTGGGACAAGGAGATGGGAATAATTTAAGCAATTGCAATATAGTCAATTAATAGAATATTCTCATAGGCCAGTGGTTTTGGCCATTCATTCCCCTAACTACATTTTAGGTTATTAGTTATTAGATTTGACATAGTTACTGTGAAAGAAAAATGGAAGGGTCCCAAGTTAGGTTCCTCTTTTTAAAAATATTAACCTGAACTATGTTTAGCTTATAATAAATAGAAAGATCTGTGATAAAATGGAAGATCTGTGATAAAATGCTACAGCCTCTTTATGCCTGACCTTATTCAAATGACCTGAAATGTTAATTGACACCATGGACAACTGTTATCTCCTTAAGCGGTGCTTCTGAACTATAGTCTGATTGAATGTGTGTGAATGTGTGGCACTTTATCTTAACACTTTGAGTCGGACATATTTATTTGAAGTTGTGGTCACATGCTTAAAGCTTTCATCGAATGCTTTGCGTTTTAGCTGATCCAACACAGCTACCTTAAATAAAGCGAATGTGACCTGAAAACAGGATGAAAAATGGACCCTGATTGACTAAAATTGAGCGGCGTGGTTGCCTGGGCTCAAAGGTGAATCAGTTATTCAGACAAACCAGACAGGCAAGAGCTTGTAAAATATGCATGCCATTTAGTGAAGACAGTGGCATAAACTGTCTTCTCAGCTGGCAAATGGCTTATGGTCCTTACGGTTATAGTAAGGAAATAACTGTCTACAAAAGATCACTTAAACTTTTCCTTATACAGGAAGACCTCAGGTATTAACCTGTAGACAGAAAAGCATTCTGGGTGTTTATCATTTCCTCATATGTCAGCATTCTTACAATGATAAGATAGTACCTTATGTGAATCACGTCTTGTATTCAAAAGTGTCTGTCAATATCACCTGAGCACATTTGCTTTAATCATTCACTGACTTTAATTTATTCCCTCATTGATAAATATATCAATGCAGTTAACATGCTTTCCTACCTTTATATGTTCTTTCCTCTGTTTATAATACTTTTCCTCTTTTTAACCATTATTCTTTAAAAAAAAATTTTAGCATTTATTTATTTTTGAGAGAGAGAGAGAGATCGAGAACTCAAGCGGGAGACGGGCAGAGAGAGAGGGAGACACAGAGTCTGAAGCAGGCTCCAAGCTCTCAGCTGTCAACACAGAGCCCGACGCGAGGCTCGAACTCACAAACTGTGAGACCACGGTCTGAGCCGAAGTTGGACACTTAACCAACTGAGCCAGCCAGGCGTCCCAGCCATTATTCTTTATACATAGAAATATTCTTTTCTTTCTAGATATTTCCATAAAGTGTAACTGAGACAAATTTGAGAGTCATTGACCACTGATTTTAACAGAAGACTTTCATACATATCTTCATGTCTCTTGCAGATTAATAATTCTAGTTATCTTTATCCTTATTATTCAAATATATCAAATATCAAATATGTCTTATATCAAATATCCTTGTTATTTCTTTAACAATAACAGAGTTCAAAATCCCTTTCTCAAATTTGTCTGCTTAGAGTGCTTTGATTGACTATCAAGGATGGAGTGACTACCACTTAGTGAACTGAATAAAAGGTAACTTGACCTGGTAAACACATAGGCTGGGAAAGGGGAATAGGATTTTAGTTCCAGCTCTGTTAATACCAGCTGTGGTCCTTGGTCTACTACCTTAAACTCTTTGACCTCGCCAACTATAAAATGAAATATTTACTTGAACTAGACCAGTGATCTAAAAAAGTTTCTTAGCACAGGAAACTATCCCTCAATTAAGTGGAGAGATAACATGTTCAACAGATAAAA